>NC_056737.1:1479033302-1479148302 GCF_019279795.1 Protopterus annectens
CAGACAGTAAACAGCCTCTTTACACACAACAATTCAGTCGGAGGTCTTTTCATTCAAGAAGAAGCATTTATGCATATTCTCCAGCGCATATGTCTAACCAGCCATGCACTCTGACCTGTAGGTTACCAAGGGAATTCCGGATTACAAGGATCACAATGTGAAATAAGTTGTTAAAACCAGACTGAAGTTATCAGTAGGCTTTTCTAAGTGACAGCCGATAACACAGGAGGCTCGGGTTGGAAGGTTTTAGTACTGTACAGGCAGGCTAAATAATATCCAGTCCAAGTATGTGTGTTTTGTCCGACTCTATACAGTAAGGAGTTTCTTTATATAGTGTTTACAATCAGCTTTTGCCCACCTTACTGACGTGGTCGGTCACAGGGCATTTCCATCACTATGGTCCGCAATAGTCTATACATACGTGGGTGCTGGGGTCGTGCTTTTAAAATGTTTTCCCATGGGAATAACACAGCCTTGCAAGGCACCTTGTACATTACAGTGTCCTTTTGTGTTTGTAGCTGTTTCAAGGACCCTAGACTGTTACGATACAGTGGACAGTTAATTTCTTAATACGTTGCTTTGTCTCTCTGGTAAGGAGTTGTACTGTTATCTTCGATAGAGCTCACAAGGCCATCCTCCTCTGGGGAAGGAGTGCTGTTATGCATGTACATACATTTATTGTTCTGTAACCCAGCAAATAATTAATGATCAAAAATCACGAAAACAAACCTTGTAAAACAAATCCACTGAACAGCCAGGTTCAGAATTCCATCACACTACAGCTTAGCTTCACCAATTACATGCAGGCTTAGTTCTACTGCTATATTGTACGGTACAATTCAATGCATTATATAGTATTTTGAGTCTAAACTGGAACTTCATATGTGTTTCTATATATTTTACGAACAACATCCATCCGGCCATATGCATGTTGTTCCGTCCTTTACCTTGACCATGTGTATTTGTCCGTCCAGCTACGCTACTCTCCACATGTGATGTCCCAGCTTCCCCTTCTTTGCCTGTAGCACCCTGTTAGGACGTCCTGTTTGGTAGGCACCTGTTTCGCTATATGTGATCGACTTCACTGCATAGATAATCATCGATGCGGTGGTCCAACGACCCGACTTGTCCACATGGGTACAGTTATGTGCACCGTGTCGTATGCAAACCTAGATGGTTTGGACGGGTACATACTACATGCGGGATGTACACATTCTGCTGACACATTCACATGCAGCCATTTACATATCTGTACCTCATGTGGGTTGGTGACATGTGGGGTACGTATTTTCCCGCGTGGCATTGCCTAACACAAACATCTTACCACAGTTCAGGTATGCACATTGTGTGTGGTTGTATAACTGCACACGGATGCTAGCAGGTTTGGGTGCAGAGGTATACATGTGTGGGACTGACATGTACAATGAGGCTATTGTGTAGTACATCCGAATGCATGGGTTCTGCTTCTGGATATTACACTTCATCATACGCCATCCAGTGTATGCAACAGAGACGTTGCTGGGTGTGGGATATGTTGCTATGCACATGTTTGCCTGTGTTTGAGGTATCTTGCTTCCTTACTGTTGTTATGTCAGCACAGCTACCCGGCTATGTACTGTCACTACTGCTTGTGACCATTATGGTTGGCACCTTTTCCAATGCCCATAGTGGGGCATGTTATGTGGAAACTTCGGAATTTGCAGGACTACACATACCCACGGCTAGTGCAGTTGACAGAACTTCACTTGTTTGCCATACTATAAGCTTATTCTGTAAGCATTTGGGTTCCTTATTTATGTTCTTATGCCATGTCTGTGTTTCATATAGTAATGTATATGTTTTATGCTACTATTACATGTATATTGCGTGAATTTTCTTGACAGGGGATCGGAGGTCATTTTCCATTTTTACGATTGTTGCAGGGACACAACTGTCCAATCAGGGACTGTCCATGGCACATTGGGACAGCAGGTAACCCTGGTGACCATGGCCATGTCGCTAGTGGGGTTTCCACCTTTTCCAGTTTACGATCTGGGATATTTCCAGGACTCACATCTGACTTTACAGGCCGACACATACAAACGGTCACTATATAGCATAGAACTTCACTTGTTTGCCTAAATAATAAGCTTATTGTTGTGGCAATTTGCTTGCTTATTCTGTTTCTTGTGTCATTTAGGTATTTCTGTTACAGACATGACCAATTCATGCTACCATTACATTAAATACGGTATATCATTGTGTCCTACAATCGTAGCACATCAGCCATTTCTAATACGCTTTTTCGGGACACAACTGGCCATAGAGAGACTGCCACAACCAAAGTGGGACAGGTGGTGACCTTAGTCGCTGCTCCTATGTCGGTGCGGTGCGCTGACATGCGGCTGTACACCTTCTCTGAGTGTAAACACTGACGGTGCATTGCGGGACGAACGCGGTCTTATGCGTATCCTTTGCTCCTTGACCGGGTACACTTATGCCTTCGTGGCTTCTATTTGCTTCTCCGTTAATTCGGGACGGGACTATGTTGCATACTGTACGTGCGTTTCATTCTGCACAGGACCTGGCTGCTGCCATTACTATTGTGGGCGGACCGTGGCTGTCAGCACATTAGGTTGCTCACCTCATGCCGGCTTAGACACGCCTCCAGACGCATCCTACCTGGGCTCGCTCACGTACACTACGCACGTGTCTGTGATTCCGGTGCACTCTCATTAATATGTATATGGCGCTACTGCGCCGGCTATTCCATGCACCGCCGGCGCAGGCCTTACGCCGGCCTTGCGCTGAGCTTCATGAATCCCGGGGCCTGTATTTTTTTTATTTATTTTTTTTTGTGAGCAACCTCTGTGGACTTTCAAACTGTTGCAAATGCCTCATCAGGTGCATGTCAAAGGGTGCCTATATTCAATGACTGGTCTGATGAATGCTAAGAACAATGGAACAATGACCTCCTTGGACCTGGATGCTATGCCCTTACTTATAGGTTGTGCAACATCAATTAATTTTTTTATCACAGTAAGCTTGTTGTGGTCAAAGGTCAGGTTGCTGTTAACATGCATTCTCAGATCCCTGACCAGTTATTCTACTTTTAGGGATGTTTTATCAATGTGGTTGTTTTCAGGCATTGATGTATTTCCAAAGGCTACTCTTATGTACTTTTTCACACTAAGATTTAGTCCATGGATCTGTCACCAGTTGTTTTCAGGCCCTCTTGAAGGGTATCTGTGTCTTTAGGGGATTCTGTAACCACACCTAGTTTTCAGTCATCTGCAAACATCATCAGCCAGAAGTCTTTGTCATTTGCCTTGACTTCAGACAAGTAGATACCAAAAAAGAGAGGCCCCAGCACCAATCCATGTGGGACTCCTCTAGTGACTGCCCCTTATGAATGTGGGTTACCCTATCCTAAATTTGTGTGTCCTATCAAGAGCCAACTGGCTTTCCATAAAGTGACATATGGATTTACACCTAATTTTGAAAGTTGTTTACAATGTCCAAGTGGGGTATTGTGCCAAACTCATTGGCCAGTCAAGGTAGGCAGTGTGTACTGTTCTACCCTTGTTCAAAGCTTTAGTGACCTTTGCAAAGAAGTCCAATAGGTTAAGTGGGCACAACCTGCCTTTTGGAAAAACTTAACTGGATGGTGTCCAGTGTCTGTAGGTTTTCTACATCCTTGTTTATCAGATCTATGAACATTCTTTCCATGGGATTGCATATGCGACTACTCAAAGTTATCACATTCATTTGGTATGAAGACTTTCTGGAAGCTATCATTAAATAGAGATTCTAGTGGGCATGACAGGTCATGTTTCCTGATATTTGGGAGGCATCTTGGGATATTATATATAGGGCCCATCAAAGCAGTGTCCATGGCCTTACTGAGTGCCATGAGGATCTGCTCTGTAGTGATTGCTGGTGGAGGAATGCTGGGGGTTATTTCCTTGGAGTTGACTGGTAATGACAGTAGGGTAAAACTGGAGCTAATTTATCAGCCAGCAGATTTGCTATAGCCTCTAACTCAGTATAGGTGGTTCCATTC
This sequence comes from Protopterus annectens, assembly GCF_019279795.1. Lineage (NCBI taxonomy): Eukaryota > Metazoa > Chordata > Ceratodontiformes > Protopteridae > Protopterus > Protopterus annectens. The sequence goes on from NC_056737.1 coordinate 1,479,037,345, forward strand.
ACCATTACTTTGGCATATTGTTGTCAAGTCAAAGTCAAAGTAAACTTTATTGTCATTCAGACCACACAACGGTGCAACTGAACAAAATTGCGTTACTTCAAACTCAGTGTGCATACAACATATACTGATATTAATACAACAATAACACATATACTAAAGCTAATCCAACATCCATGGGACCTGATAGTATCCCAGGCTGTATTCTGCACCATCTCCAGCAAGAACTAGCTTCACCATTGAGCACCCTGTTCAACCACAGCTTAATTACAGGCTTCATTCCAGCAGAGTGGAGAACCGCCATGGTCATCCCCTTGCACAAAGGTGATGCCACTACTGACCCAGGAAACTATCACCTCATTAGCTTGACAGGTCTGATCTGTAAAGCCATGGAACGTATTATTATGGATCTCATAAACAAGGATGTAGGCAATCTCCAAGCACTTGACCCCACCCAGTTCGGATTTGTCAGGGGCAAATCTTGCCTAATGAACCTAGTTGACTTCTTTGAGACTGTCACCAAGGCCCTGGATGAAGGAAAGTCAATAAATACAGCTTAGCCTTTGACACAATCCCCCACTTGGGCATTATTGAAAAGCTAACACAACTTGATGTTAATCCCTAGCTCATAAGATGGGTGGCCAACTAGGTGATAGATAGGACCCACAAGGTCAAAATAGGTCCCACCACCTCTGACAGCATACCTGTTATTAGTGGTGTTCCCCAGGGATCTGTCCTGGGACCCCTACTGTTTGGCATCGACTTCTCAGAAGTCCAGGCAAAGATGAAGGGCCTGTGGCTGACCAAGTTTGCGGGTGAGTGTATGTTGGGTGCTGTCATTGACTCCCCAAATGATGCTAACATACTGCAAGAGGGTCTCACAGCTGCAAATAACTGGTACCAAAGTCATTGCCTTATGTTAAATGCAAAAAAAGTATTATCACACCATTTGGCAAAAACATGGCCCCTGCTGATTACCACATCAACAGCAACCCTTTAAGCACTCAACCTGTGGTGAGAGACCTGGGTACTCAGGTTGACAACAATCTCACATTCGACCATCATGTGGCGGCAGTAGTCAGAAAACCTTTTACTTGGTTCATCTCATAAGTAAAGGGATCACATCCAGAAACAAGGAGGTTATTACCTCTCTGTATTCCTCCCATAATAGACCTATAAGTGAGTATAATGCCCCATTTGGTATGTACCTCTTTAAACACCTGCACCAACTGAAAAGGCCACAGAAATACATAAGAAAGAGAATCCATGGCCTCCAACAACTCCACTATGTGGACAGGCTGAAATCACTATCACTCTACTTGGTATCATACAGATTGCTCAGAGGTGACCTGTGTCCTGGCTACAAGGCAATATCAGACCCTGCCCTACTAGAAATGCTCCATATCCGTAAGTCTAACTCCTCATGCATTACCGCTCAATAGGCCTAAATCTAATATGCGACATCAACAAAACCTACTGGAGAGACAGGTTTGCCTCCCAGCGGCTGCCCCATCTCTGGAATAGACTTCCCATACATGTCAAACAGATAACCTTGCTGACCCTCTTCAAGTGCAACCTTGATGAGTGGATGGGAAACCACAAATTTGTCCCAGGGGTTCCATCTATGTTCCTCATTGATAGAGGTGACAGGTGCTGACGGAGGTTTCTTTTTTAGGGATAATCTCTTGGCTAGGCATTTAAGGGCCCTAGGGCTATTAGTATACTAACCTCCTATGATTCTATGATCCTATGAATAACAACAGTAAGACATTTATAAAGTGCAGCAACAAATACAGTGACATGCAACATGTCTTCGTCAGTACCCAAAATATTGCACAGATACAAATCAGACAGATTTCAAATTGCATGGGATGCTAACTTGCCATATTGCACAGAATGTTAACTTGGCATCATTAATATTGCACATAAGGTATAACATTGTACTTTCATAGAGTTATTGCATATGTCTGTGAATTACTTCAGCACTGAAACTCTAGACCTCTATGACTAGCATGGTGCATGTTATTATTGGAGTTCAGAAGTCTGATGGCTTGTGGAAAACAGCTTCTATTAAATCTAGTGGTTTAGCAATGTAAGCTACCGTATCTCGGGCCTGAAGACAAATATGTGAACAGACCATGGGCAGGGTGAGTGCAGTCTTCGACTATTTTCATGGCTCTGCTGAGGCACCAAGCAGAGTGCAAGTCCTGGATAGATGGGGGCATGGACCTGATAATTTTCTCTGCCACTTTCACCACCTTCTGAAGAGATTTGTGATCTGGAACTGTGCAGTTTCCATACCACACTGAGAGATTACTAGTCATGATGCTTTTGCTGGTACCCCTGTAGAAGGTTGTGAGAACTGAAGGTGGTATTTTTGCTCTCTTCAACCTTCTTAGAAAGTGTAGATGCTGTTGAGCCTTCTTGACAATGTGGTTAGTGTTTATTGACCAAGACAAGTCTTCAGCGATGTGCAACTCCAAGAACTTGGTGCTCTTCACCCTTTCCACTGTTCTCCTTTGATTGTGATTGGAGAATGCACCTTGTGTCTCTTCCTGAAACCTACTATTATCTCCTTTGTTTTATTCACACTGAGACCCAGGTTGTTGTTGTCACACCAGACAATCAGTTAGTTCACATCCTCTCTGTAGGCTTTTTCATCACTATTGCTGATGAGACCCACCACTGTAGTATCATCCACAAACAATAATGTGGTTTGTGTTGTACCTAGTGATGCAGTCATGTGTCAGCATGGTGAACAGCGGGGGACTCAGAACACATCCTTGGGGTACTCCAGTGTTAAGTGTAATGCTCATCATGGTGTTGCCTAGGCATACCTTTTGTGGTCTGTCAATAAGAAAGTACAGAATCCAGTTCCATATAGGAGTACTAACACCCATAATTACCAGTTTCTTAATCAGATGTTCGGGGATGACCATGTTGAATGCCAAACTGAAGTCAATAAATAACATGCAGACATAGCAATTTTTGTTCACCAAGGTGTGCCAAGAATAAGTGAAGTGCCAGTGAGATGGCATCTGGCATCTGCCATAGAGTGATTAAGCAAATTGGATGGGATCCAATGTTGCAGGAAGACTTGATGTTAAGTAGACCTTGACCTGTCTCTCAAAGCACTTCATTACAGTGGAGGTGAAAGCTACTGGGCATCAGTCATTTAGGCTTGAGGGTGGATACTTCTTGGACAGTGGTATAATGGTTGTATTTTTGAAGCACTTAGGTACTGTGGCTTGATGCAGAGAGATGTTGAATATGATGGTGAAAACAGTAGTTAATTGGTCAGCACAGTCCATGAACACCCACCCCAGAGTATTGTCTGGACTAGCTGCCTTTCCTGGGTTTACTCATCACAGCACCCTTTGAACATCCACTGGGTGAAGGTGGAGCACTTCTTCATCTTGGCTGGTGGGCATTTTCATTGCTGTTGTATTGTTTCCCTTCTCAAACCTGCTGAAGTAGGTGTTGAGCTCATTGAGAAACTACATGTTATCATCACATTGTGAAGGTAGGGGCCTGTAGTCTGATATAGATTGTATGCCTTGCCACAAATGCCTGGAGTCTCTCAGGTCTCAGAAGTGACCCTGAATTTTCTGTCCATAGGCCCGCTTAGCCGCTCTTATTCCTCTACTCTATCTTACTCTGGCTTGCCTAAGGGTATCTTTGTCTTTAGACTTAAAAGCAGCATTGCATGCCTTCAAGAGGTCGTACACTCTACTTGTGAGCCAGGGTTTCTGATTCATTCATGTGATGATGCTCTTGTTGACTGTCACATCATCCACACACTTTGATATATAGGCCATCACGGACATTGTGTACTCTTCCAGGTTTTTTTCCTTGTCCATAGTAGCCACCTCCTTGAATATATTTCAGTCTGTGCTTTCGAAGCAGTCCTGGAGTGTTGAGATGGCTCCCTCTGGCAATACCCTTATTTATTTCCTGGATGGCTTTCCTCTGATTAACAATTGCCTATATTCTGGTAGTAGCATAATGAAGAGATGATCTGACTTACCCAGATGTGGATGAGATACTGCTTTATATGATAGCTTGACATCGGTGTAGACCTTATCCAAAATGTTTTCTGCCCTCGTTGCAAAGACCATATGCTGGAAGCAATGAGGTAAAACTGTATTCAGATTTGCTTAATTAAAATCACCTCACATTGTGTGAGCAAATTCTGGTTTCTGGTTTTGTAGCTCACTGATTGACTGGTAAAGCGTATTCAATGCCTCACTGGTATTGGCACTGGGGGGAATAATCACCACCGTGATGATCACACTATTGAACTCCCTTGTCTGATAGAAAGATCTGCATTTAAGTCATATAAACTCAATATTTTCAGAGCAGTGTTTCGTAACAAACTCACAGTTGGTGCACCAGTTATGGGTGACACAGATACAGACACCCCTCCCCTTGATTTTGCACAGAGTGCCTGGTTTCTGTTTGCTCTAAAAAATGTAAACCCTTCTATATAGACTGTACTATCATTTATATTATTGTTTAACCATGTCTCAGTAAGCATAAGTACACGGCTGTTTCTCACCTTACTATAAGTGGTTAACTCCAGTCTTATGTAGTCCATTTTGTTATCTAGGAAGCAAACACTGGCCAGTAGCAAGGATGGGAGTATAGGACTGTATGGATGAACTTTTAACCTGGCAGAAGGTCCAGCATGAGATCTGCACTTCCTTGTTCTTTCACATCTTTTCCTTCTTTTTCCACTTCCTGTATGTGGTAGCAAGACAGCTTTGTTTGAACAAGGCAATTTAGACCATCTTTGAGTATAATTCCTAGTTCCTGTAGTTTGTGGAATGTTGTAGGCCTCACCACCCCAGCAGACAGCAGCTCATCAATCCTTCTGCATCATGAGCTTAGGTGTCTAATTTCTAGTAAACTTTCTCTGTCATAACTTAGTTTTCCTTCTGTATTCTGCAGTGTTGTAGGCCTCACAGGCCCTGCAGACAGCAGCCTATCAATTCTTCTCCACTCTGAGCTTAGGTGTCGAATTTCCTATAAGCTATCTCTGTCATAACTTAGTTTTCCTTCTGTATTTGCCCGAGATTCTGTTCTTTTTGATGATTTTGACATAAAACAAGATAAATAATGTACATTTTCTTGTTGAGCTAAAGCAGCCACTGCCACACTGGGTGCCACCATTTTTTTTGTCTTGTTGAGAGTTGCCTTTAAGGTTGCTGACATAACTGAAGTAAGCCTTATGGTATTCGTTAGCATAGACGGCTGTCTCTTTGTAAAATTTGGTTTTGGTGTACTTGATTAGTCATCTGACTTGCTTGTTCAGATTGATGAGAGAGTTTTTACCTTGCTGGGCAACACCTTTCCTGTTTTTGGGCATGTTTTTCTTTCTTTTGTTATACAAAAATATTAATATTGGGATTCCACCAAAGTGACTTATTTTTGGAGGTTATCCTATGTTTATTTTGGGTAGGTACAGCTGTCTTTATGCAGTTATTTGCATGAATGTATTCTGTGATCAGTTCTACATACTCACCCATGTTCTCAGAATTTTAGTGGCTTGGAATTTTTCTTGACTGTCATTTCATAGGAGTAAGTTAACTTTGGAATATTTTTTAAATGTTCTGAGTTGGATGAGGACCCAGGCTTAATATTTATTCCAAGGGAGACAGCTTTGTAGTCCAATGTGACCAATGAGAACTTTATACTCGGGTGGAGTGCATCATTCCTCACATGTTTGTGACAGCCAGGTCAAGGATACTTCCATCCCTGTAGGCCATGCAGACTAGCTGTTCCAGGATGTTTGTGTTTATGTTAACAAAATCCTGGAGTCTCTGGGCCTGCTTGTTTGAGGTTGTGCATGATTCCCAGTTAATGCTGGCATAGTTAAAGTGAGCCATAAATATTATGTTAGTTTAAAGGGGTATTGTCTGCAGTTCATTCAAGTGCATTTTATGGGCTTCCTGTGTCACAGAAGGGGACCTATAACTTGCAAGGTATGGGGACTTTACTTATGGGAAGATGGATCTGTAGAATGTCAGGTCAAAACTAAAAGTCTGTTTGACTAACCTTGAGGTGTGTTCATGTCTGATGTGAATTAAGACTCCTCCATCTTTATACCCTAGGTGTGAAGCCATTCATTTAAAATACATAGGAAAAAAATGACCTCCTTTAAAACAAAAGCACCATTTAATTAGATACTGAGCATTTGTGTCTTAACATAGCTTAAAAAACTTCATCAGAGTAAACAGAAGAAACCAAACCACAAAAAATGTAAAAAGTATGTAGCCAATAAGAAGCTGCCACATAAGAATATATCAACTAGTCATGCATATTCAACAGTTGACTCAACATCAGTATTTAAAGGTGTATTGTATGTATGTACAATTATCAAAAAATAATTCCTATAAACTTTCTTCTGATAAATAACCCTCCAAAATAGAAAGTGTAGTAAAACAAGCCAACATAGAATTATGAAAACTGAATATAAATGAATAACAGGTCTATCAATGTGATCAAACTTCCAGATACTTTTCCTTCTTTTTGTTTTCCATCAATTACATCCCTTAGATCTTAGATGATATTTAATTCCAGATATGGCACAGTCTAAGTGTAGTACTATAAAATGACTACACTAAACTTCAGCTACCATTTTTCTGCCTGATTTTTCAGCCTATCAAAAGCTTTTATTAGACTTTGTCCCTTATTTTAAATGGCTGTATCAATCTTTTTTGTCATCAGGGAAATGATTGATCCTCTTCTGTCTTTATTGAAGTATATCTGAAACAAATACAATGAACGATACTGGTTAGTGGACCAAACATTATGGTATGCAACAAACCATTATTCTTGGCATCATCTTTCATATGTCATCCATGTATATCCTGCCATCAGCCTTGCAAGACTTAGTTTTACAAACAGACCATTGTTTCTGGTGGTGACTTTATGCTTGGAAAAAACTAACACCCAATGTTACAGCTATAAAACCATTTCTAAGACACTTAAATAACAAGATAATGTCACCTTGTATTAATCTGTGCCCTATGGAAAGCAGTGATAAACAGTTTAATCTTTCCATATAAGATGTCTAACCACTAATATTTCTGGAGGATGAATTCTTAACCATCTCTAGTTTTTTTTTTTTCTTCTGGGATAAGTTATATGCACAAAAAGAACAACAATATTCTAACATTGGTTTGACAAATTATTTATATAATGAGAGCAACACTGTTATGTCTTCTAGAAATGCATTGCAAAATATCACTTAATTATCACCCGTTGCAAATGTCTATCTAATCTGAGGCCTAAGTCTACTGCAATCCCCAGATACCTTACATTGTTGACTGTTATCAAGATGTAATTAGTTAGTGCATATGGATACCTACTTTTATTGTTACCAAAATGAAAAATTGTACACTTTTTTACATTAAACTACAGGCTCTTTGGTTTGGATCATTCTAGAAGTATATCAAAACATCTTTGTAGAATATTTTAATCATGGATAATTTTACTACACTCATAACACTGGTATCACTGGCAGATTTACTAAGCCAATTACTTTGTTGGGCAGGCAGTCTAGACATAAATGAAACAATAGAGTATATATAGTTAGTATAGCTGGGGGACAATACTTTTCAAATAGGGATTAGAGGGGTCATGGTCCCTTATGCAATAATATGTGTTATGTTACTTTTGTTTGATTGCTTTCTGTGATGGTATTATTTTTTTTTCTAAATGCTGAGTATAGTAAGATTTTTTTTCTGGTTTTGCAACCATAGTGCATTACTTTAAGTTGTATTCTTTGTAGGTGGTTTACTAAAATTTTGATTAATTTTCCCTGACATCCATACCCTTCAAGCAAACATTTCCTCATTCTTATCCTAAAGCTAATCTTTCCAATATTATAACAGTTAGTTGTGTGAGGACGAGTCAATGGATTTGCTGAAGTCCAAGTAATTTTTTTTTTTACAGATATCTTTCATTAATTATTTATTGACATTTTTTATTGAAATGCCTGAAAGGGTAAGCACCTGTTTTCAGTGGAGGCCAGGATACCAATGGAGAAAAGTTCCAATGTATTACAAACATGTTTTAAGAACAATACTTCTGCTATCTTTAAAAATAATACAATAAAACAAATTAAAAACAATCCACAGTTTAGACAGTTATACCAAATTAGACATAATGTGAAATTGGTTAAGAGTAGATAAAACTTATATGAAAATTATTTAATATTTAGAGAAACTGAGTACAAGTGAATGCAATACAAACAGGAATTGCAATATCTAATGAGAGAAAAAAATAAGGCAATGGCATAATTAGAGAGTCAGTGGAGAAAAACTGATTAAAAGAAGTGAATAAAAAAGAAGGAATACAGAGGTATAAGGGGCAATTAGATACTTGTTCATTGCTGGGGATATAGTTTATCCTAGAATTAAACAAGAACAGACCCAGACTTTTGCTAGGAAGCCGTTTAGATGGCTTTAAGATTGGAGGGAAAGAACTGACATGATGGATACAGGTAAAGAGTTACAGGTCTTAGCAACATGATGCCATTACAGATCATGCCCAGCAAATTTTTTAGGCTTGTGGCAAAACAGGTGTTTATGTCACTGGATCATTATAATCAAGTGGGAAACATAATTCTGAATAATGATGTTTTGTGCTGGAAAAGTAGATGGATGAATTATAATTTTATGGTTCGTGAAAAACTGTGAATATGTTAGTTGATGGGGTAGTCCTAAGCACTTTAGGCTTTTTAGTGCTATACAGTGGTGAGTCTTGAAAGGGGTTTTGCTGCAAAGTTGGCCACTTTATTAAAACATTGTTTAAGTTTTGCTTTTTGTGATGTATGTAGGTTAGTAAGGATGAGACCAGATGCACCATAAAGTAGTGAGGTGAGGACGTAAGTAGAGGAAAGCATAGTTTTAGTTGCACTGGTGAAAATGTTTTTGGCTCTACAAAATATTTCTAGTTTTCGGTGAGTTTTTTGTTACATAGTTTTGTATATGGTGGTCAGGTTTAAGATTATCATCCACTATCTTCCATAATAATTTGCTTTGGGAAGTCACTTTAAAGAGATTAGGGGGGTACTTTTCATTTTATTTTTCTTTGAGGGTAGGAGGTTGGGCATGAGTTGTAAGTTATAAAGCAATGTTTCAATGGTTGCTAAAGTTCCCTATGTAATTTTTTTTTGGAGATGTGCAAGGTCGCCCGATGTTCATATGAGTATGAAGACATCTGTGTATTGTATTAGGGACGAATGTTGTGTGGATATGTGGAGAGTGCTAGAAAAATATTAAAAAGGAAGGAACCAAGGATAGAGCCTTGTAATATACAAGTAGTGACTGGATGTTATGGAGAGAGGCTGGAGTGTCATTTTATTGACTGATACCTATTGGACAGGTAGTGTTTGAACCATAGAAAAGTGTGCTGGGATAGAACAAGTGATGGCATTTGAAGAAGAAAATTGTTGTGACAAACTATTGAAGGCTTTAGAAAGTCCAGAAATAAAGAGGAAACTAGTTCACTGTTACCTCGAGCTTTACTGAGTGCATCTATAAAGGTTAGAAGTGCAGTGTTGGTTCTCTGTGGGGGTGGAAGCTCTCATGTGTGGGAGATAAGAATTCTTCCTTCAGTAGTTTAACAGTTGTTTTCAAATACATTTTTCAAATATTTTGGAGAGGAGGAATGCGACTGCTAAAGGTCCAAAGTTAGCAATGTCTGTTGAATTTCCTCCTTTCTGTAGAGGCATAATATGTGATTTTTTTTCCAGAGAGATGGAATGTGGGATTACTGGACTGGCTTATTTATAAGGATTGAAACAGGACAGGCAATGCTCTCACCTGCTGTTTTAAGGTACTTGCTTTGAAATTCATCAGTTGAGGTAGAACATGGTTTCAGTTTGTTTAAAAGAAGATTTATATAAGATGTGGGCAAAACTTTGGAAGTGGAAGTGGATATGGTGACATGTGACTGTTGGGTATGGATGTGATTAGATGTTGGGCATCCTTGGTTAAGGACACTATACTATCTATGAGATTTTAGATTGAATTCTATTAAAACAACAAGCATACAGTAATGGACAAGTCAGTTTTCCCAATACTGTTAGGCATGTTTGTGTCTTTATTTGACAAACTTCTTTAGAACACAAAATTCACTTCATCAATAACTATATATATATATGTATATATATATATATATATATATATATATATATATATATATATATATATATATTGTCAAATTATTTAACCAATGGCATTTTTTAATACAGTCACAGTCTTAAAAAACACATTTGATATTTAAACTGTCAGTCAATCCAGGGGGCATGTTTCCATTTAGTTTAGTTGCCAGCTCAATTTATTGTACTCTAAAAGAGAAGCTGCATCACTGATTTCTCTCTTTTCTTTCACAGTTTCTAAAACCTAAAACAATTTTTTTAGTTTCGAGAAACCATGGCATGCTTACTCAATGCATTTCTAGTACTCTTTATGTTTAGTTACATTAACAGGTTCTCTATTCTAACATCTAATTCTCTTGTAGTTTTACCAACATAATATGAATTACAGGTGGAAAATGATGCAAAGCACACCACTCATTCTGATAAGCAAGTGAACCTACCCTGTGAGCAAGTAGTCTATACTTCCATTCGGTACTGTAAATCTTTTCCATTATTGCTATATCCACATCTGGGATAGCTCTTGCAAAAGTCTCTGTTTCTAAAATTTCCTTCATATTACTTCCCTTTCATAATAAATGTTGGCATCTCTCCTATTATGTTTGCAAGATCTGAATTTCCTTGAATCATTTTCCAGTTGTTCCTAATGATGTTTTTGAAAGAATCAGAGTTGAAAGTAAGTCTAATAGGGTGTGCCAACCTATAATTCATTGCGGTATTTTCTTTTGATTTTCCTAGCATCACTATCACTCTTCTAATGTTGGGTGTAACTTTCCTTCGTTTCTTCTATCACTTGATCCATAATTTCCCCAATAAACTCCTATTTATACCATCTCTCCATAAACATACTTTCCAAAGTTCTTAGCTCTTCTTAAGAACTTATTTTCCTCACTAGTTAACTCTCATGATCTAATAGCTCGACCTTTAACTATATCCCTTTTTTATACTGTCAGGATGTGAACTTTCATTGGGTAAATAATTGTTTTGAAATTCTGGCATAAAAATCCACTACCAAATGATAGTGGACCGGAGTTCTGCTGTGGCGACCCCTAACCAGGATAAGCCAAAAGACACAACAACAACAGATTTATTTCATCAAGCAGTTGTAGGCTTTGAAAGAATCAGAGTTGAAAGTAAGTCTAATAGGGCGTGCCAACCTATAATTCATTGCGGTATTTTCTTTTGATTTTCCTAGCATCACTATCACTCTTCTAACGTTGGGTGTAACTTTCCTTCATTTCTTCTATCATTTGATCCATAATTTCCCCAATAAACTCCTATTTATACCATCTCTCCATAAACATACTTTCCAAAGTTCTTAGCTCTTCTTAAGAACTTATTTTCCTCACTAGTTAACTCTCATGATCTAATAGCTCGACCTTTAACTATATCCCTTTTTTATACTTTCAGGATGTGAACTTTCATTGGGTAAATAATTGTTTTGAAATTCTGGCTTTCTATATATGCTGGATTGTATTGTGCCATTATTTGTGTCTACGATAATTAAAATAACTAAACAATTAATTTCCCTCTTGCCCTACTTATAAGCAAAATTCAAAAAATTTGTCATGTTCAAACACATCAAAAACTCTTCAAAGCTTTCTTTCCCTCCTTTACACCCTATAAACACATTTTCAATGAAATGTTTGTTAAAAAACATGTTCTTCCTGTAGCCATTATTATTCACTATCTCCTTTTCCTTTCTGCCAAGACTAAATTAACGGAAGCTGGCACCATATTGGCACCCATTGCCATTCCTTTTATTTACTGAAAAAAAATCTTCCTTGATTACTAAAAAATTATTCTCCAGTACTACCTTTGTTAAAGAGGAAAATAATTCTATTTCCATACTTGATAACTGTGAACTTGTACTGCATTACCATATCACCATCTCTATTTTCTTTTCTAAAGAAATTTAACTATATAAAGCTATTACATCAATGGTTGCTCATGCAAATTCATTATGCCATTTTTTTTCCTTCAACATGTTTAAAAAGTGACAGTTTTAGACATTTCATCTACCTTTGGAAGATACTAGGGCTCTAAAGGGTGGGCTCTACATGTTTTTTATGAATTTTCGCTGTAACAAAGAATAACCCATTCTTGGATGTTCCACAATAAAAAGATGAGATTCATGAGAGTAAACTAAGAGGGTGTGATATTAATTATGGATACCAAAGTGTATGAAAAAAATTTATAAAATATTACAAGATTCAGAGATATAGGAAAGTTGACAAGAAACAAGTGGAAATGGGAAACAAACCAATTGATTTAGAATTAGCCAGCGGTAGTGGTGCTGCAGTAGCGTTGTCGCCTCACAGCAAGACATTGTCGCATTCGATTCTCAGCTAGAGCGTCTTCTGTGTGGAGGCATGCGTGAATGGGCTTGCCTTCATTGAAGGTTGTGCATCAGGGCTGGTAACTCAGCACGTAAAAATCCACTACCAAACGATAGTGGACCGGAGTTCTGCTGTGGCGACCCCTAACCAGGATAAGCCAAAAGACACAACAACAACAGATTTATTTCATCAAGCAGTTGTAGGCTTTGATTTGTATAGGATTTTGTTATTGCAGACTGCAATCCAGAGATGTTAAGTTAGAATTTTTATCAGATAGAATTTGTTCCAGAGATGGTGAGCTTGAATTTCCTTTAGACGCCATCCATGGAGATGTAACTCATCTTGAATGTATATGGGGTGTTGTTTGTTTTTAGATAGTGCTTCATCACGTTTGTTTGTCTACTTTAGTCACCATTATTATCAATCCATTGTATTATATTGAATGTGATAATCTATCCCCATCACCCCCAATTCTTCCCGAAGAAATATCCTCCACCATTCCACCATCAATTATCACCATAGAACAGGTTGCCATTGTGCTCACTAAAAATAAAGAAATGGCTTCAGTGGGGACTAAAAATATACCATTTTGCCTCTTAAACAGCTTAAATTAAGACTTATCAATCCCATTAGGATCTCTATCTAACCACAGCTTCTGGACTGGTTTTATTCTGATAGAATGGAGGACAGCAACATTCAGCCCACTGCATAAAGGGAGACCATCTACTGACCCAGAAAATTATAGACCCATAAGTTTGACTTGACTTATATGTAAGTCCATGGAAAGAATAATCATGGACTTGATAAATAATGACATAGGAAGGCTCCAAACACTGGACCCACCCCAATTCGGCTTTGTCAAAGGAAGTTCCAGTCTACTGAATCTGGTGGATGTCTTTGAGAAAGTCACTAAGGCCTTAGATGAGGGCAAAACAGTGCATGTCACATACCTTGACCTGATCAAGCCATTTGACACAATTCCCCACTCAGGTATCATAAATAAACTCACAAACTTGGCAAAAATCCCTATATCATCAGATGGATAACTAGTTGGTTCACTGACAGTACAGATGTGGTTAAGGTGAGTGAATCCAGATCCAGCAAGAGGCCAATTACTAATGGTGTGCCACAGGGGTCAGAGCAGGGACCACTCCTGTTCAGAATATACTCCTCTGAAATCAAGACTAATGTGGAAGGCCTCTGGATGACAAAGTTTGCTGATGACTGCAAGCTGGAGACAATCATTGAATCTCTCAATAATGTACATATCATTCAGGAGGGTCTAGATCAGACAAATATTTGGTGCCAGAACCATCGTCTAAAACAAAATGCAAAAAAATGTACTAGCATACCTTATTATACCTTTTGGGAAGTCAAATACCCCTGCTTATTACAACATCAATGGCACACCCCTAACAGTAGACTCAGAAGTAAGAGACCTAGGTAGACAGATGTATAGTACCTGAACTTTGTCCACCATGTGTCTACAGTGGTGACAACATCCTTCTATGTGGCACAATTTATAAGTAAAGGTATGGTATACAGATCCAAGAAAATTATAGCCCTGCTGTACCCAACCCTCATTAGACCAATAATCAAGTACAATGGCCATTTGGCATGTACATGATTAGGCACTTACAGCAGCTGATAGACTAAAAGCTCTATCCCTTTACTCTGTCTCTTACTGGTTGTTAAGAGATGACCTATGGCTGACTTACAAGGCACTCACAGAACCAGCCTGATGAAGCTACTACACAGAGCTTTCAGTCTATCCATATGCTTCATCTCATGGTTTGTAAGCCCTGTGTTTTCTTGATGAGAAACCCCCCATGGTCTCTCCAGCTGCTCCAGTTGTCTGGTGAGGTACATGCAAAAGGGAGCATTATACTCTGTTAGTGCTCTGATGAGGTTTGAGTACAGTGCTGTTATGTAGTCCTTAGATCTGAATACAATGGCCTGATTTATGAAGTGTACAACATAGCCCTTCCATTTCACTGTGGACACTTGGTGGTCGAAGTTCAGATTGCTATCTATGTCTGTTCCCAGGTCTTGCACCACTTGGTTTCATTACATGGGGAAGTGCTGTCAATGCTGTAATTAGCAGGGAATTCCACTGTACAAAAGGCTAAAATAAATACACATTTTTGCATTTATTTGTAGACCATGTGGCTTTGGCACCAATCATTTCTCTGTGTTAGCCCCTCATTGGTGGACTCAATGATTGCACCCAGTATTCAAGAATCAGCAAATGTGGTAAACAAAAGGCCATAGACTTTACCCTGAACTGTTGAGAAATACATTACAAACAGTAGAGGGCCAAAAACAGATCCCTGTGTTACACCAATGGTGACAGCTCTGCTAGTAGAGGTTGATTAACCAACGTTCACAGTATGTGCTCTGTCAGTGACTTAAGGGTTAATTCTGAGCTGGGAAAGTTTCTCAATGATACCTGCATAGGGCATTGTGTCCAAACTCTGGGCCAGATCAAGATAGGCAGTATGCACTGTCTTACGTTCATCCAGGACTATCACACAGAATCAACTGTGACAACATCACAGATCACCTATATACATACAAAGACATTTTCTCTATTATGCTACCTTGTGTGACAGTTCCATAATATACATTTTCAATGTGCAGTCCATTCTGTACCATATTGATATGTGATCACTTTACCTGCTACATCTGTCTTCCATTGACATGTCCTCATCTGCTGTACGTTAGGCTGTTTCACCTGTCCTCTTTCCCAGTGTTCATTCCTACAATTCATCTGTGTGTCCCTATTCAATACACACACTTCCCTTGACTGTTTATTTTAAATGGCAGTCCATGTACCCTTACAGATCATATATACAACTTTTGTACAGAATTCCTGGAATGGGATCTCACAATACTCTGCACTGTATACACTGTCCTGTACTGTGTTTGGACCATATACTGACTCACCTCCTTACCTTCAGTTATCAGCATTGCTGATAGTTTATTCTCTAGATTCTACTTCACTTGTCTCTACCCACTCCATTCGCACTGCGGGCTTACTCTGCCCCAACCACCCCCATGGGCCCTATTCTTATACCATCTAACCACACCCTTTCCCTCTTACACTAATCATAGCCTCTCCCATTGTTAATTAACACCAATTTCCCTACTTTCAATTATCTCTTCCAATTTCTCCTACCATACCCTACACTTCCACACTTAGCATACCTCCAAACCTATAACAAGAACCTAACTACTTACCTTGCCAGATGCATATGCTACTCTCCTCAACCCTCTTACAGAGGTTACTCATACTTAGACTTCTACCACCCCTAACTTTAGCCTACCTGCTAACCTCCTTATGAACACCCAATATGTCCACACATTCTCCACTCCAACACACTATCTACCTCTCCTTCTCTACCTATTCTCACTAACCATGTTAACATAACATCCACACCTAGCTATCTACTAACAAAATTCCATAGGATTACACACATTTGATATGACTCTCCCAATCCCAGAAAGGCTCTAACTCTATATAATAAGTTCCCAAATCTTAGACTTCAAACACTACGCCTCTTTTTGAAAGATGGTGACATTCATCCAAACCCTGACCTTATAACTGCTACTACCACTCAACTCTACAACCCCAACCCCCAACCTATCCATTCCTTTACTAAACCACTTAACTCACTGTTAACTCACTGTTATTAGCTCACCTTAACATACATAGCCTTAATAACAAAGTTGCACAACTCCATGCTTTCCTAGAAGTCTACTCCTTTGACATTCTTTGTTTAACAGAAACTTGGTTAAAATCTTCAACTAAAGAAATGAAGTCATCCCACCTGGTTATAATATTTTGCGACTTGACCATACAACCAAAAAGGGTGGCGGTGTAGATATCCTTTTTAAATCTGGCCTACAGATTACTACCTTCGACTATATACCACCTCAAGTCTCCAACGCTGAAATTCTTATTACCAAGCTTCAACTAAAAAAATTCAAATCAATTTATATTATCTGTATCTATCTTTTTCCTGGTAATAATATTGCCACAATAGAGAATATCCTCTATTGGCTATCTCAAAATTTGCCTCAAGAAACCATAATCCTACGTGATTTTAACATTGATTGGAAGTGTTTGAGCAGTTGCCACCCTACAAGCCATATAAACCTTTTTGGTTTTTCACAAACCATTACCTCCGCTACCAGGATAAACAAGCCTAATAAGAAAGAAAGTACCTTAGATTGGATTCTCATAAATAGTCATCTCCAGACATATGAATCTGGTATCCTCCCTAATGATGTAAGTGACCACTCACTAACCTACATCATCAGGCATAAAACCAATCTACCTAACCCAACCATATCTAGAACAATTAGAACCAAGAAAAAATTCAACCCTAATCTCTTTCAAAGGAAACTAAGAGCATGCAACTGGTCTCCCTTAAAATACCACCCACTGGAGGAAGCTGTCAATTACTTTAACTCTAACTTCTTAGCCATACTAGACCACCATGCCCCAACACACTCTATAAGAATGAGAACTAAATCTGCCCCATGGCTTTCAAAAGAAACCAGGCAAAAAAATCAAACTCAGAAATAAATACTGGAAGAAATCACAATCAACTAAAAACCCAGCAGATCAACAAAACTTCAGGCAACTAAGAAACGAAACTAAAAAAGCAGTGCTGTCTGACAAAAGAAACTACTACCTACAATTCCAACAGGCCCACCATAATCAACCACAAAAGTTCTGGGCAAGTATTAATCAATTATTACACCCAGATCAATCCATCACACCAAACCCACAAGGCACAGACCAAGAGAATCATAAACAGACTGCTAATACCATTAATACCTATTTTACTGAGGCCATTCAAAACCTTGCCAGTCAGCTATCCACTCAGGACTTACCTATATCCAACTATATCACTACCCACCCCCTCCATTTCTCTTCCAACCAGTCACAACTACATATATTCTTGCCCTCATCCAAAAACTTAAACCATGCACTCCTTCAGCAGACCAAATACCCGCTCAATACCTACAATAGGCAGCCAAATCTATTGCCTACCCCATTTCCATTCTTATCAATAGAACAATCAGTGAAGGACACATCCCTAGCATATGGAAGGTCTCCCATATTATCCCCCTTCATAAGGGAGGTAACTCCACTGAACTCTCCAATTACTGTCCCATTGCCCTACTGTCTCCCCTAGCAAAGATCATGGAAAAATGTATCCATAAACAATTGCTAGACCACCTAATCCAAAATAACTTACTTTCCAACTCTCAACATGGTTTCAGACCTTCCCACAGTACTACTACTGCCCTCCTTTCCTTCACTCACTGCATCAACAAAAACTGAAACCTCAATATGCTTTCCTCTGCACTGTTTATAGATCTGTCTAAGGCATTCGATATGGTAAATCACCAGTTACTTATAAAAATCCTCAAATCTCTGTCACTAGATGCATTAGCTATAAAATGGTTCCAATCCTATCTGAATAACAGACAACAGACCGTGCTTATCTACCCATCAATATAGGGGTCCCCAAGGGTCCATATTAGGACCTCTCCTATTTTCTATATTTATCAATGACCATCACCTAGCAATCCCCCAAGCTACATGCATACAATATGCAGATGATTTGACACTTATATGCTCAGCCACATCAATATCTGAACTTCACTCCCTTAACCAAAAGCTCTTTAACACAGTTGAACTATGGTTTACGCAATGCTGTCTCCTTCTAAATCCCCAAAAAACTAAACTCCTCCTTTTCACTCCTACTTGTAAGTCTCCCCCAATAGACTTCATAGTAACATCCAATAACAGTACTCCTACATCCGCAGACTGAACTACCAAACTACTTGGTATCACCATAGATAACAACCTTAACTTTGACACCCATATTAATAATACCTTAAAATCTGTTAATAGAAAACTGGGCTCTCTCTACAGGATCAAACCCTTTCTCTCTCCTGCAGCAAGAATAACTATTGCTCATACTCACCTAATTTCTACTCTCTTCTATGCCTCATCCATATACACTAATCTCTCTAAAAACAACCTTAATAAAATGGAAAATGCCTACAATAGCATAGCCAGATTTTCTACAGGTAAACCTTTCAGAACCCACCACTGTATTAACCTAAAGCAACTAAAAATATGGTCACTGGTATGGAAAAAAGTTGCGCAAACGGGATCATGCCGAAATAAAAAAAAGATGTGAAAAGACAATTTTAAGTCAAATCTGCATTCTGCCATTATAGTCTATGGCATGCAGAATCAAAACAATAACAGGGAACAGTGGTTGCTAAGGAGAAAGGCTGTGGTGTAGTAGTGTAACAAGGGACTAAGGCAGTGGGGTATGCAAATGAGCAAAATTTACTGAATCACAAAGTGGGAGAATGTGTCTGAATGCATCTAACCATGTAGGAGCTATAATTCTGCAGTGTAAGCAGGAGAAGCAGCTGACATGAAAAGGGAGTGTCTCGTGCTTGGTGTAAACACATTGGAGCTCCATAGCTCTCATTTGAGCTTAGCTAAGCACAGCTTAGCAAGAAGGTGGGTCCTGAGCTGTTTTGACTTATCCCATTTAATGAAGAGCATGTTTGTGTCCAGGGAAGGGCCAGTTCTACTGCAAATTGTTTACTTTAGCTAAACAGCTTTGTGAGACATGCACCGGGTCTAAAACAAAACAAAACAAAAAAAAAAAATCCCAGAAATAGCAAGACTATATACATTTGGGCACCAGGTTTGTGAGGCATGCCTCAGAGCTTAAAAGAGGTAGAAATGGGAAGGGAAAAAAAAGGAAATAGCACAATAAAAGCAATCAAGTACACATAAAATAGCAAGCAGGTGGAATATATTATAGCCAGCCAATCATACAGGCAACATCTGCAGCACAACAGTATAAACTGTGCAAACACCTTTCAGCCTGTTTTTTCCCATAAACTCTGCACCATTGGTGTACACACTCGGGGGAATTTTAACTGAAAAAATGTTGCTGTCACTTTGATACATTAGTATGTGCTAGAGGCTGAGGGTGGTGAGAAGGATAATGCTGGCAACCACCCCAGACTGAGGATGAGGAGAAGAGTGTTCAGACTCAGAGTAACCTACCAGGGGCTACATGATCTGGAGATAGTAGAGCGCTACAGGGTGGACAGGGACATACCTTAGCAACTCTGCAAGCTGTGCCGGCCTCACCTCAGACCCAGAGCCAACATAGGGGAGCCCATCTCAGTGGATACCAAGGTATGTGTAGCCTTAAGAATACTAGCTACAGGTACTTTCCAAAGACCTACTAGTGACATCATGGGGGTCTCAAAGGCATCTGCATCCAGGGTACTCCACCAGTTCCTGGATGCCATGCTACCACATGCTGGTGAGCACATTTACTTCCCCAGCACCCGTGAGGAGTGGACCATCAATATAAGCCTCTTCCACTGTGTAGCAGACTACCTGAAGGTACTGGGTGCCATAGACTGCATGCACATCCACATCATCCACATCAAAGCAGCACCCGATGACCAGGGTAGCATCTACATAAACCACAAGGGCATCCACTCCATCAACTGCTAGGTCGTGGGCAATGCCCAGGGCATTATCATTAATGTGTGTGCTGGCAGCCTTGGAAGCTATCACGACTCCCATATCTGGCATTCCTCACAGCTGTACCAGGGATTTGCCAGGGGGAACATCCCATATGGCCATCTGGTGGGGGATGCTGTCTATGCACTGGAGCCGTGGATGATGACACCCATCCGAAATGCACACACCCAGTCAAGAACACCGTAATGAGGCACACGCACAAACTAGGATCATTATAGAGAGTGTGTTCGGGATGCTTTGACATATCTGGTGGAGACTTGCAGTACTCTACAGCCACATGTGCACACATGTTCATAGTATGTGCCATGCTACACAATGTGATACTGTGGAAACAGCTGCAGCAGGAACAGCACGGAGAAGATCCATACAGCCCCCCCCCCTCCATCATTGCCAAGGTCCCACAGGCACAGAGGGATTCAGAGGAGGAACCCCTTGAGCCAGCTCCTGTAGGCAGATGGAGGTATGCCCAGTATGGCCTGGCCTTGGCAAAGAGACAACACATAGCACACACACACTGACACTGTAGGCACCCAGGGACTGACACCTATCTCCAAATTGCACACACAGTAAAATTGATGGCACACACATCACACTCCCTGTAACTTACCATGTCTAAGCAGTGTACTGAGTGCATCCAACATAGGCAGCCTCAAAGCACCATCCACACAACTGTCGCAAGCACAAGGTAAGTCAGTCTTCTTAACAATAAATGAATGTATTAGTATGTTCTGGTAGCATATCTATGGTATTGCTGCATGCATGCAAGGGAATGGGGTCACCTACTGGGGACAGCAGCAGACAACTGGCAGCTATGTGGGACACCAGGAAATGTTTGCCCAATACTGGCCTCCCCACACTATGTAGTAGTATCCAAGGTGACAAATCTCACTGCAGTATATGTGTGGGAGGGGCAACTAACTGGGGTTCATAGGTCACAGGCATAGATGTCAGTAAGGGGTCCCATACTCACCCCTCAGCCTTACCAAGCAAATCATCTGTAGAAAACAATAAAGAAATGTCTGGCAAAGGCCCACAAATGGTGACAATGATAAATTAGCCCCTACAGACTTACACAGTGATAGCACAGCAGGTCTTGTAGTTGCAGTAAGGCTCTGAAGGGTAAGAAGTCTGAAACTCAAATATATGCCATTACAGTCTAACCTGTGGTCTTTAGTGATATGCCTCTAGTCCCCAAGACAGGGCATAATAGTATGCTAAATGGAACCAAATGTAAAGCAAATATCAGCACAGTCTGTGCAAATGTGTACAGTTGACAGATGTACCCTGCCACATTCCCATAGAATTGCAGTAACATGTATGTTTGCAGGTAAATAGCAGCAGAGCACACATTGCCATGGCTGTCCCAATACATATAATAACTTGTTGCATGTCTACAATATGCAGGGGTCAGTGAGCCATGTATATGTGTGATTAATACTGTCAGGATTTGGCCAGCACTTACCCCCGGCTGTTGTATTGTAGTGGCCTAGGTACAGTGCTGTCTTTGACAGGGCCATGTTCAGAGAACTGCACTGCCAACTATTATGCATGTCAGCTACACCTATGGTAGGGGATGTAGACACTGTCCAGATGTCAATATTTGATAATGCAGGAAGGCTGTACAGGTGGTCACATATATGGACAGTGCACAGCTTGGAGTAACCTACACAGTGCCTATCATACCTCTCAACTGTACAGACCTATTGCAGAAAATCCAGAGGTTTACATCATAACTGTGGTCTGTATAACATGAAATAGCACTTGCCTGGCAATTCATTGCAAATCATGCAAGACTAAGGTTAGAAAATAATGTCAGATTGTAACATCAGACTGCATACCCATAGAAACATGCATGCTAATGCAAAACCTGTTAATGGATCACCTTTCTAGGTTTGCAAGGCCAATACTTAAAAATGGTCCTTAAATTTAGGCCTCTGTCCCCCAAACACTTATGGCTTTGTCCAGATGTCTGGCTCTCATAAGTTGAGGTACCTAAAGGTCAGTGTATTGCCAGTGTAGAAAAGGTTGCCACCTTTCTGTGCCAGCAGTGACAACATGTCAGTGGCCAACAGCCATACCCCTGGAATGACACCAGTTGTCACAGATGGAGCACAGGTATGCCTTGTATATCTGCTCTTCTTGTCATAACATTGCATTTGCCTGCCAACTTTTTGCCAAAAAAGAAAGGTTCTTGTCAAAATAGCAATGTCAGACAGTGGGGAAGGGGACAGAAAACCAATAAGAGCAAACAATCAATTACCAAACCAGTGTCTCAACTGTCTAAGTTTGGCAGAACACGATTAACACCCTGTCCCAATGTGTGGGCCTTTGTCTGACTGTCATATTTTGGCCTGTGCAGATGACAGTCTCTGATGGTATGACACCTAGGCCCACATGTAGCCTCATAATAACATGTGGCAACACAAACCATCTAAGGACAACAGCAAATGGCATGGTGCAATGACAGACAACCTGCTAAATAGGTACACTCAGAGGTGTGAAGTCCACAACCCTGTGTGCGATGTAATGGCATGTATCCCATCCACATCAGAATTACAAATACATAGCAGCCACAGTGGCCAAAGCCTGTGACTGGACTACAGAAGGGAAAAGAGACAAACATAAGAGGAAGGGGAATCACTGGCCAGACAAATGGAGAATGTGCACACCAGAACAAATTGTGTAGTAACATAGGTGTCATGCAGTGTAAGGGGTCAGTAAACATCACCTGCAAATACACAACACACACCCATCTAAGTGGAGGTCCACAACAAAGCAAAACCCAAGCAATGGACACTCAGAGTCAAAATCACATGGGAACCCCACAAACTTACACACCATAGACCATGTGGACTTCACACACAAGAGTCTTGCAAACACTGAGGCTTTACCCCAATCCCCAAACACCTACCCTATACAGATAGGCTAGCAGCACTGTCCTTCTACCCTGTTCCATACAGACTCTGCTGAGGTGTCCTCTGTCTGGAATGCAAAGCAATCCAAACCCTGCCTTGATGGGACTGCAGCATATCTGGAACTCAAGGCCCTCTCTATCAACCAGTAGATGCAGCATCAACCTGGGCTGTGATATCAGTACAGCTTGTTGATGTGAAAAATATGTATACCACACACTCCCTCATCTGTGGAATTCACTCCCTGTCAACAGCAAGCCAAGCGCATCAATACCCCTAGTGATGTGCTCCCTGTATAAGTGCATGGGAAACACAGAAGACAGTCCTGGGATCCCAACTGTGTCTCTACTGACATGGACCCTGTGTGCTGATATGTTTTAACATGGGCTACACTCTCATCTGCGTTGGTAATAAGGCTTCAAGGCCAATACCCTACTACTGTCATAGCAAACCAGTGACCTATACACAACTGTCTGTCAGTGGTTCACCACATTACTCTGTACTGATCTGCCACTGACATACCTGGAAGTCACAGTGCTATGTGGAATATGTCTGCACAATAGAATGCACTCTGTACCAACACCTATACCTCCCAACCTCTGACAGCAAGACATCTGGACAAGGTCATAAATAAAAGTGGGACAAAGGCAAAATGATAGGCATGTGTTGTAAATATTGCCCTTACATACAGAGAAAGTTAGTAGGATGAGAGGCTTTGCATTAGTGGGAATAGTTTGAAGGTTATGTAGTCTGAAACAGTAATGTCTGCATTATTTTGTAATGTCAGCCTGCAATTATATGAAACTAACTTGCCATAAAAACAGAAGTTTATATAGACTGGATGAAACTTCTAGGCAAGCACCTGGGCAATCTGCCAATAAATGTACAGTTGAAAGGTAAGGCCACACCAGGATATGACTTCTCATGTAAGAAAAATACCACACAAGCAGGAGATCCCCATCCAGTATATCACCAAGTTACTGGACTGTTTATACAGCATCATTAGTCAAGCAGCTGTAGCCGCACCTCCCAACTGGCCTTGTTGGGCAAGAATGTATATAGCTGGGCTCATAATATTAATCTGTGCATCATGTATCTTGTATTCCTCTGGTATAGCACTGTGATAATCTGAGGATATCTGTCAGTAGGCAATGACACAATACATTGCAGTGTCAGACTACAGATATGTAAGAAAATGTCTGCTAAACAAGCCCAGCACCCCTAGGAAAGTCCTGTTTACTTCTGAGAGGTATGGCTGTAGCACACAAAGCCCCAGACCAGAGTACACCTTTCTTTGGAATGGAGTCCAACTCTCACTATAAAAGGTCACACTGGGCATGCTTCTGCACTTAGAGAATCACAGGCCATGTTGGAACCACATCGGACTATATGACTGTAATGTGTATATATGTCTTTGCATACAGACAGCTATGTACAGCTTAACTGTCCCTACACAAATCCATCAGACAGGATTACTCTCAGCTGCCTGTAGTTGACCCATATGATATAGCTGCATCTGCTGCATATGATACACAGACATATATATGGGCAAGAGATAACGATATGTCAAGCATGCACACATAGATGTGGGGAAGTGAGAGACAGACAGTGATAGAGAGAGAGAGAGAGAGAGAGAGAAACACAGGGGGACACACAGAGTGAGTCACACACACGCATACCTTGAATGGCATAGAGTGATGTCCTGCTGCAGACAGTGGCATACTGGTTGTAACCAGTCGCACGTCCCAGCATGAAGGTGAGCTCCATTATGTAATAGTACTGAGGTGGGGATTATAATATCACATCACCTGCCTGTGTGTGTGTCTGTGTGTGTGTGTGTGTGTGTGTGTGTGTGTGTGTGTGTGTGTGTGTGTGTGTGTGTGTGTGTGTGTGTGTGTGTCTGTCTGTAGGTCTAAATACTAGGAGGCTATTCCCACTCAGTACACTTCACATTGCCCTACCTCACAAGATTTGCTGCTGTCATTCACCTTAGAAGTACCATTGGACACCTATCAGCCCTATAAGCTCTGTAGTGCATGCAATAACTGCGTAACACTAAAATGCAAATTACTAGATAGGTAGCAGTTCTAATCTTAGTCCTGGAAAATGTATCTGTGTGAGTGAGTGTGTGTTTGCTTGTGGGTGAAACAGTTTTAGGCCATTCCCACCTACAATACTTCCAAGTGCCCAACTTTAGCAGTCCTGCTGATGTCATTCCCCTTAGTACCTTTGCACAACCCTAACCCTATAAGCTCTGTGGCATGTGAATAACTATGTAATAGTATAGTACAAATAGCTAGATAGGCAATGGTTTCATTCCCAGTTCTGGAAAGTGTGTGTGTGATGACTGAAGTATTTCGAGGACTTTCACACTTGTCAGCCATGTAAGCTCTGTAGAGCATGCAATAACTACAAAACACTATTGTACAAATAACTAGATAGGCAGGGGTTCTATTCTCAGGTCCGTGTGTGTGTGTGTGTGTGTGTGTGTGTGTGTGTGTGTGTGTGTGTGTGTGTGTGTGTGTGTGTGTGTGTGTGTGTGTATAAGTGTATGTGCAAGAGTGTGTATGTCTGTAGGATGAATTATTTTGAGGACTTTCCCACACAGTGCCCTACTTTAGCAGTCCTACTGATGTCATTCACCTTAGAAGCACCTCTGGGCACTTGTCAGCCCTGTAAGCTCTGTAGCATGTGCAATAACTACGTAAAACTATAGTACAAATTACTAGATAGTCAGGGATTCTATTCTCAGGTCTGGCAAATGTGCGTGTGTGTATAACTGTATGTACAAGAGTTTGTAAGTGGGTATGTTTGTAGGACAAAGCATTTTGAGGACCTTCCCAACCACAGCACTTCCCAGTTCCCTACTTTAGCAGTCCTGCTGATGTCATTGCCCTTAGAAGTACCTTTGGACAGCACACAGCCCTATAAGCTCCATGGCGTATGTGATAATCAAGTAATAGTATAGTACAGACAACTAGATAGGCAGGGGTTCTACACTTAGGTGTGGCAAATGTGTGTGTGAAGGTGTTTTTAAGTGTGTATGTTTGTAGGGTAATGTATTTTGATGTCCTTTCCACCCAGTACATTTCCCACTACCATACTTTACAAGGGCTCTTTATGTAATCACCTTAGACATACCTGGTGACACTTTTAAATCCTACAAGCTCTGTGGCATTTGTGATAACTGCGTAACACTTTAGTCTACCTAACTAGAAAGGTAGGGGGTTTGAATCTCAATACTGACTACTGTGTGTGTGTGTGTGTGTGTGTGTGTGTGTGTGTGTGTGTGTGTGTGTGTGTGTGTGTGTGTGTGTGTGTGTGTGTGTGTGTGTGTGTGTGTGTGTGTGTGTGTGTGTGTGTGTGTAATTGGGTGAGACTCATATCCTCTGGGGGTGTGGGTTATACCATTTTGAGGTGTGTACCACCCAGTATACATCCCATTGCCTACTTTACAAGGACTGCTGATGTCATTCACCCTAGATGTACCTGTATACACTTGTCAGCCGTCCAAGCTGTGGGGCGTGTGTAATAACTTTGTAATACTATAGTAGAAATAGATAGGTAGGTGTTTTAATCTCAATACTGACTTATATGGTGTGAAGCTTATCCACTGTGGCTGTTGTGTGTGTAGGTTATACCATGTTAAGGCCTGTTGACCCCTACACATGACATTACTTTAAAGACCCTGTTAATGGCATCTGCCTCACATGCACCATTTAACACTATACAGCCCATACCAGTCATCTGTACAGATGTACATGGGATATCCACATGTTTGCAACCTATATGTAGTCTGTGTCCCCTGACAATGAGCATTCCTGTGATATCATTGCCAAATATGTCACAGATACTGTACTGACACACATGTCAGCATCAGACATCGTACCTGACTGACACATCATGCTGATGCAAAGTCTGTCACCCTATCACTTGTGTAGGTATGTAGGAGTAGTAGACAAGACCAATTGCTACGCCTGGTGGGTTATCCCACCATCCATGAAGGCATTTGTAAGATTGCCTGTTGTAAGAGGTTGTGTGTTATGTCCCAGGCATATTATGTTTGTTGAGCATGGCATGTATATGCAGAACTATAGTACATACTTGTGGATACATAGGGTTACTAATATGTCTGTTGGCAACTGTTTATGTGTTTCTGTATGCACAGCCCCTGTAGCTGTCTTCAGTGTGTGTATGTGATGGATATACCATTTTGTGTGCCTCTTCTACCCTGTGAAGTCCCCCATTGGCAACCTAGTGTCAGCCCATACAGATGTCATCCACTGTACAAGCTCAATTACACAGTTTCTAACAACATGCCACTGTGTTGCAATGGTCATATCACTGTGTATTGTACATTAATAGATGGGTAGATCATCTACTCTAAGTGTCACCCCCATGTACATGTGTGTTTCAATGCATGTCCCCATGCAGCAGTGTGTATGTGTGTGTGTGTGTGTGTGTGTGTGTGTGTGTGTGTGTGTGTGTGTGTGCGTGTGTGCGTGTGTGTGTGTGTGTGTGTGTGTGTGTGTGTGTGTGTGTGTGTGTGTGTGTGTGTGTGTGTGATAGCTCTAACATGTTAAGGGCCTCTGAACCCACCATTGCCAATCCTAACAGTCCCTGCACTTGTCACCCACTTCAGTAGTAGTAGCAGACACTGCCACACTACAGTACTGCTGTGCTACATGTGTTATGTATCTAGTGCTATTGTTTGTAAGACTGTGCAGGTAGGGGCTGTGCTCAGCCCTTTGTCAGCTGCCTCATGTACAAGACTATGTCTCTGTGTGCACTACCACGATGAGAGACCAGATATGCATATGAGATAGGAGACACACATACTTGTGATTGACAGTTTAGACTAACACAGGCTGAACTTTGTCAGGAATACATACCCCACACCTGTCATACACAGTAAGAGGCAAACCCTCATCAACTGCATGACGGTCGAGTGGATGTGACAGAAATGGCAGGGGAAATAAGTGCTGATAGCTGAATCTGTTGCAGTGAATGTAATGGCTAAGCTGGTGAGGGACCCAGTGCCTGCAGTCAAGTAATATCCTTTTTTTTTAATTTCTCCAAGTCTTTTTGGTTTCTAATACCATGATGGGAATGAACCCCATTCCAAAGTCAAAGTATGATTAAAGTTCATGAAATTAGTATTGTTTCACTCTTTGATGTTAGCCAAAAGTGCTCTTCGCAGCACCTGCAATGTGCCCAGTAATGACTCCTTCTTCAATTCGTATGGTGTTACATGAACTGGTAACATATCTAAATACGATTGTAAATTCTTTTTTATAAGACCAGTTGCTACTACTACTATTGGAACTGTCTGGGTATCTTTTTTCCACATGGCTCTCTTTTCTGCCTGCAGGTCGAGGTATTTTATGACTTTGTGTCTCTCTGTACGCAAGACACTGTAGTCACTAGGTGTAGCGATTTTAATGACCGATGCTACTTTTTTCTTCTTTTCTTGGACCACTATATCCTGCTTTCTAGCATCTATCTTTTGGACTCTTGGTATTGGGTGATCCCATGTGATGTAAACATCATCATTTTCTATGATTCTTTGTGGCTCATGTTTCCAGTGTTTTTCAACCACTTCAATACCATAATGTTTGCACAATCTCCAGTGTAACAATCTCACCACATTATTATGCCTTCCAGTATTCAGTCCCTCTGCCATTAAAGCAGACATGTCCACCTGCGGCCTGTGGGCCACATGCGGCCCTCAGAGCTCTTCCATGCGGCCATCAACCTCTAACTGCAACATCGATGTATTCATGCCCCAAAACAATTTTTTGTTTTGTGTTTTCCGCTCTCGTGACCTATAACTTTAATGTCGGTGTGCACCTGTGCCAAAGCACCCTTCTAGTTTTGATTTTTTTGCACCAAAGAAGGGTCAGTGTGCTTCCACCATTATGCAGCGAAGAATCAATGCGTGTGTGTTCTCACCGAAAAGGGACTCGTGTATGGATTTGCTGCCGTTGCCTTTGAAAGGGACAGCACTTACCTGTGTCAATAGGTAAGTATGGAGTGAGTGAGTGCATTTATGAAAGCAGAATGTTTGTGTCCGTGAAAGTAGAAGAAGAGTGTGAGTATGTGTGTGTTTGTGTGTGTGTGTGTGTGTGTGTGTGTGTGTGTGTGTGTGTGTGTGTGTGTGTGTGCGCGTGTATGTGTGTGTGTTTGTGTGTATGACAGAGAGACAGAGAGAGACACATGCACAAAGAGGCTAACGATGATCAGTCTACCTACTGAACACAAACAAGTTACCTCACAAATATATCGTACATTAAAAGTAAACTTTCATTAAATTGCAGCTTTCCTGACAGGGAGAGTGTTGTATTGAATATGAAATCATACCTCTCAACTGTATGGATTTTCAAAGAATATCTGGATTTTTGTCTCATCTTCCAATTTATGTCTTTTGCTTAGGAAATAAAAGTAGTAATCCAAGGTATGCAGTTCCAGGTAGTAAGAATGAGACAGCAGCCTAGGGTTAATGGGTCAGTAGTGGACTGACTATATGGGACTGTAGGATATAAAGTTGTATTGTTTTTTCTGACAAACAAAAAAGCACCCAGTACTGTTTTGTCATTGGTGGGTTCTAAGCCGTGATACATTGGACAGCAGTAAACATAACTTTGGTGGATCATCAATACTGGCAAATCAGGTGGGCACAATGTCATTTTTTAAATGTTGGGGGTTTTAGTGTGTATGTGTGTGCTTATGTGTTGGGAGTGCTGCAACAGTAGATGATTATTAAAGTCAGAGACTTACGGACTGTGTAGAATGTTTCTTTGTTTCAAAACCTGATACTTGGGTACTAGGCATGCCAAAAGTAGATTTTTTTTAAGACATAGCTTCTTGCCATTTACAGTGGATGGATATTTACATTTAATGGACAATGCTAGCAGTTTGAGTGTGGGCCTGTGAGGTTCTGAAGGATGCCAAGTCTACCACTGCCAATGTCTTGTAAAGTGACCTGGAAATGGATATTGGGATGTTACTGAAAAAATACAGTAAGTGGGCTTAGAACTATAGTTTAATTAAACAAAGTGCACTTGCAATTTATAGGCCATGTTGTGTCTTTCGGCTTTTTCTGGTTAGGGGTCGCCACAGCTGAAGTCCGGTCCGCTAATGATTGGCAGAAGATTTTTTACATGCCGAGTTGCCAACCCTGACGCACAACCTTCAACGAAGGTACGCCCATTCACGCATGTCTCCACACAGAAGATGCTCTAGCTGGGAATCAAACAGGACAACATCTTACTGTAAGGTGACAATGCTACTGCAGCACCACCGCCAATTTAATTTATTTCAGGTAGTCCAGATCCTGGTAGATTGTACACCATTAGACTTAATTAGGGAGAGCTGTCATTCCGGGGAAATAAGCAGCCCTAGTTTCAGTGAAAGCACTGTGGTTGTTTGCAGGTAGGAAGTTGCAGGATGTGGATGCAATGTGTTTTATTTATTATTTTTAATGCATTTGTCATTTCAAAGCATGGTTTTCTTTGTTGCAAAAGAAGGCAGGATTGAATGAGCCATATAACGCTTAACTGACAATGATGGGATAAAAACATAAGTGATGTATAATGCAGCTACAGTTATTTCTGTGATGCATAACTATTTTTGGGCCTGTGTCCCACTTTTATTTTTCACTTTCTCCAGATTTCTTGCTCTAAGGTTGAGGTATGGTTCCATACTAAATCAGAAGGTTGTATTTACCTTGGAAGACTTTTAGGCATAATTATGAGAAACAGAGCCTTTTTAATATCTCTGCTTATTTTTAATATCTCTGCTTATTTCCAATATAAACTGCCATGTAACCTTGCAAATAACTTTCTTATTAAGCTACTTTAATTATTTTGGAATTGGCAGGTATGCTTCATTGATTCGGACGTAAGCATAGAGTCCTAATGTGACTTTGATTTCTTGTAGCAGTCTGTGGTTTACTTATTACAGTAACTTTTCTGTGTTTCTGGGTGTGTAATCAATGTAATAGTTTTAAAGATGTTTTCCAAAAATAAATAAATGCACAATAAATAAAAATAATCCTCTCTGCACTTTGAGCTATTAAACTCTGGGAATTTTTTTCCCAAAAGTGAAGGTCAGCATTGCAGCTCAGTAAACTGTCAGTCTGTGAATAACTTCTACACAAATTAAAATGTCTGAATGTCAAATAGCTTTAGATTGGAGGGAAGTTATATGTTTACTCCAGTATGTAGTATGATCTTAGAGAGTTTATGGATTTCTTACTGATTTACTTTTTGCTGAGCAGTTGTTTGTTGATTTATTGATGGTCCTTTTGGTGGTGGGAAATTGCATGGATGAATGCATCTCTAATATGATTTTTTTCAGATATTTTGACTTCCAGACAATTTCATTCAGTGAGTGTGTGTCATGTGATTACTGAGGTTACCTATTTTACAAGTAGGGGCTCCGTGTGTGTGTGTGTGTGTTTGTGTGTGTGTGTGTTTTGTGTGTGTGTGTGTGTGTGTGTGTGTGTGTGTGTGTGTGTGTAAGAGAGAGAGATTTAATATGTATACTGAATATATTTTTGCAAATGGAATTCTTGGTTAAGTAGGCCACTCTTCTTGGGCAAGTAGACTTGAATAACCAATATTAGATCTTAGCCATCCAGTTAGGAAAGGTTAGTATGTGGATTTTCTATCCAGTTTGATGAAGGCTATGCTACTTACTCAAGGAGTACATTTATGGCTGTCCATCCAGCCATCCAGTTGTCGTGTTGCTGAACTACATTGTTTGATAATGAGAGGTGATTTTTACAGAAGTTGAAGGTTTTTATTTTACAGAAGTTGAAGGTTTTTGAGTCAAGAATCTGTCCATACAAAGTGGCTTGTTTATGTTGCAGTGAAGGCTGAGGTCTTTGTAGTGAGCGTTTTAAATATAACCAGTATTTCTAAGGTAGAGGAAGTCTCTTAAGGCAGTATCTTTCTTAGCCTGGAAAGGAAGCCAGTGATGAAATTTATAGGGGCCAGTGAGAGACAGAGGAAAGCAAGAAGCTTAGTCTGTTTGGATAAGTAAGTGAACTTAGTCCTTTGACCTTTTTTGTCAGAAATGGTTGTAGTCTTTCTTTTGTCAGGGTGTTTTGCTGAGGCACATACCAAAAGGGGTATTGCACTCAATAACGGCTCTTGTAAAGGAAGAATACAGGGATGTTATGACCTCCTTGTCTCTGGATGAGATACACTTACTAATGAAGTGGGCCATGTAAAATGCCTTCCGTACAACAGAGACAACATGGTGGTCAAAAGTCAGGTTTCTATCAACCTGGGTGCCCAAGCACCTCACGACTGATGGTGTGCTTACAACATTATTATTAATGTAATAATTTGTGGGGAAATCACTCTCCTCAAAGGAGATGATGATGCATTTTTTTGGCATTTAGCTTGAAGCCATGTTTCTGGCACCAGTTATTTGTTTGGGTGAGAACCTCTTGTAGTTTATTCAGCATTGTTTTATTAAGTCAGTAATGTGAATTCTTTACTTTATTGCAAATTTGTTGGCTTATTTTTGTGGATTATAGTGTTGTAGGACTGCTATTGTTGACATTTTACATAGTTGGACTGCTGGAGTGGTTTTTCCAGTGAGAAATGCTAGTGCTGTAGTGAATAGCTGTTTATTTGTAAAAAAATATATACTAACTAAGATGTTAGAGTTAACTGTTAGATTAGAGAATTAGAATTAGAATGAGAATTAGAATTTTAAGGCAAATAGGCATTTATTACATTTATTCATTGTTCAAATGCACCTACAGTACAGCCAGGAGGTCGACTTTGGTCTCCCACAGCAGCAAAAGAGTTAACTATATGATATATTTTATATGCGGCCCCAAGACAATTTCTGTTCACTCAATGTGGCCCCGGCAAGCCAAAAGGTTGGACATCCCTGCATTAGAGAGTTGCAACCAGCAATAAGGTGTGTGGCTGTTTCCACTTCGGTTCCACAAAACCTACATATGTCTGTTTCTTCCACATGTTCAGTTGCCTTAGTAAACCAGCATTTACTCTTCTGTATTTGTGAGCCTGCAGTCCTACATAACACCCAGGTGACATGTATGCAGGTTAGGTGGCTGAGTCAGGGGTATGTATGCAAGGTCACACTGTCTGCCGCAATTGTCCCTCATACACTGTTGCATGTAAACACACCAAGTAAAACTGTACCTGTACAGCTGCACCTTGGCTATGAAAAGGTCACTGTGTTTCCACTCCATCTTACTCATCATTGCTACTGTCAGCAGGCCCACAGGCTGCAGACACCTGGAACACAACCAGAATATAGTAGGTGGCACTGCAGTCAGTCAGCAGTACTAACAGCAATAGTGCATCTTGGATAACAAGGTACATACACCTCAATGTGTGCCCATAACTACTGCCAGCAAACAGCACCTTACACAGCATGACATTGCTACACTGTACCATAGTCACCCTGTGCATCAGACCCATATGAGCATGTCTGTGCATTGATGGTATGGACAACAGGCTTGTGGCACACATATCATCACAAGCACAAGGTGTGGTTTTGGATCGCCAGAGGCCTAAACTGGGCCATATGGCTAACATCATGTGTGTGTGTGTGTGTGTGTGTGTGTGTGTGTGTGTGTGTGTGTGTGTGTGTGTGTGTGTGTGTGTGTGTGTGTGTGTGGAGGAGTGATGACCAACTTTCCAACTGGGCAGTGCAGAGGAGCTGTGCATGTCTGGTGGTGACTGGCCTGGGATAGGGATGTGTGAGTGTTTGTCTGCACACAAGCAAGCAATGTGGATGCCCAACACAGGGCTATGTTGGACAGCTGTGGGTTGTACATGGCAGGATGTACGGTTCACTGTCTACCGGCAGGGATGCAGTAACTGGTTCTGCCAGGAGCATCACTTGCACAGCCAGGCCCTATGACAGATGCAGTGATACTCCCTGATGGTGACTGCTGTCTGCTGGACCCACATCCCTGATGGGACTGGCCAGGACAACGTGCCTATGGCCTGCTCTGGTGTGGTGTGGACAGCACCCTCCTTTCAGTAGTGCTGTTGGTACTGCCACTACAGGACTGTGAATGTGCATAGCCATGTAGGCTCACAGCTGATCATGTCACTGACTTACGTCCATCTGGCTGATGCCCTACCCCCACCACATGCTCAAGCACAGACATTGCATGGTTGAGCAGTGACAATGTCTCACCCCACTGTCTATCCACAACATTGGCAAGATGACATATGACATCACAACCACCGTAGAGGTCGTCACGCATGGCAGGAAGCACTACATTCATGACCCCGAGCATCTGTCTGGTGTTGCTGTCAGTACACACCTGTGCCTCCATGATGGTCTGTAACATGCGTCTGGGGATACCTGCCATGGCACTTGTGACAGGAGCTTGATGTGCAGCAGTCCTCTTTTGGGAACCCTTATCCATTTGCCTGTGTGTGACCTCACCGGCTCTCTGCCTATGGGTGGTGTCTACACTCACACTCACCGTACTCAACACACTAGCCTGTTCCATGCCACCACCCTTAACCTGTCCATCATCCTTGGCTGCTGGGGACTGGGCATGTGTAGGCATACTGACTGTGTGCGGGGACATGGTGGGTGAAAGCAGGATACCAAACAATGGCATGGATCCAGACACTGAAATCCCCCAACTGTATATCACTATGACCACCATTGTCATGGGAGTCCAATAAAACACTGACATCAGGTTGTGAGGGGGAGGGACACCAATCCCTTTGTTCACCTGCGAGGGGTACACAACATATGTAGATTAATATCCTGCAGTTTATGTTTGCTGATACACACACACACACACACACACACACACACACACACACACACACACACACACACACACACACACAAAGTCTGGCACAGCTGTCACACCTATGGGCCCTTCAGGGCAGACCTTACGGTAGCTCTGCATGCCCCAATCCATCGCTTTCACTGCTACTGTCAGGCCCACAGCAAAGGCTAACAAATCCTACTGCGTGATGGGCCTAGCAGCAGAATGATAATTGTGGCCAAGACCAAGGCTATTGGAGTAAGCTTTACAGTGTCACCAAGTGCATATGCACGTATTGTAAGAGCTGTCTTACTGCTATACAGACCACACACAATGACAAGATGTAACAATATGTGATGATAACTGATGAGAGGACAAGACTACACACTATCACTGCAGTACATACACAGCTCAGACTCACAGGGATTCATTTCAGACAACATTGCAGGATAGTCTGCAAAACACACAGGAAACATGTAAAGTACTAGGTGCATAGCCTCATAAGATGATACCAGGATATTGGGCCTGATTCCCCCATAAGCCTGGCCCAGACTTTCGTTCATGTCCCTTCCAAGCCAGCACCTGTTTGCCCTGTCCAGCTGGGATGCACTTGGGGTCCCAGTCTCATCCGTTTCCCATGCAGTCATCCAGCTTCTTCTTCAAGAGGGTTATACACATACTCTGGTAGACATGGAGAGGAAGTGTATCTTACAGACAGTGTATTCTGTGGGACACTATACCATCCTGCCAACACGTTCTATACATCGCACAGACCAGGTGAGGGCCTTGCGTGCATGATGCGTGAGTGCAATCTGTCTTACAGATATGCAGACATACCATCAAGGCTGGTTTGGACATGGCCTTGTATGCCAGACACAGGTCACCTATGATCAGTCTGAATGACACTGGGTACAGGGAAAGGGCTTTCACCCTACCTGTATAGGATAGTTGTTGCAGACCCTGGAATTGCCTGGCAGGAACCTCTGTGGTCTCTGCAACTACTGCATTTGCTTGGCAAGGTACATTCCAAAAGAGCCATTGTTCTTGGTAATGCATCTGATAAGGGTGGAGTCCAGGGATGCTGTGGCCTCCTGATTCCTGGATGACATACCCATATTTGTGAGGTGGGTCATGTAGTCAACCTTCCATACAATGGTGTCTACATGGTGGGAAACTGTTAGGTTGCTACCAACCTTGGTGCACATGTCACCTCACACCTGATTGCATGCTCAGTACATCATTACTGTCATAATTAGTGTGGATGACATCTGCCACTGCAGGGAGAATGATGTCTCTCCTGGCATTTAGTTTGTGAAATGCTACTTGCACCAGTCATTAATTGGGTGAGGGCCTCTTGGGGGATGCTCACATCAGTAGGGGGATGTAAGACAGTGGCCAGCTTGCAAGCATCTGTACACCTGGTCAGCCACAGACCACTGCTTTTGTCCTGTACCTCAGATACATATATCTCAAACAGTAGAGGCACCCAGAATGACCCTTGGGGTAAACCCCTTTGGAAAACTCTAATACTAGAGGTGGGTTCCACTAGTTTGACCAGTTGGGAACTATCACCGGGCCAGTTAGCTACCCATCTGGTAACATATAGGTTGGTGCCTAGCTGTGTAGGTGTATGTATCCTGGCCACCTGTGGATTATTGTGAGAGAATTGGGCAAGGTGAAGGTAGGCATTGTTCACCATCTTTCCCTCGTCCTTGTGTTTGTTGACCATTTCATAGAGGTTGACCAGGTTTAACAGGCCTGATCTCCCTTTGACAATACCATGCTGCGTGGGCTCAGGCATTTCAATTTTGCAGATGTCATTATTAATCCTTGATATTGCCTTCATGACCTTGCAGATCAGGCTAGATAGGCTAATGTGCATATGATTGGCTGGGTCTGTGGATTGCTCCACCTTTGTGTATAGGGTTGACAGTGGCTGTCCTCTGTGTGGATGGGATGACACCAGTGCTCAAGCTGTGATTGACTACAGTGAGGAATGGATCTGGGAGCCCATGCCTGTGTTCATACAGGATGCAGCCAGGGATGGTATCATGCCTATGGAGACTTCTGTGTGCTGCCTTTGAGAGAGCATTACAAACCTGCTTCCTGATGATAAGGGGAGGGGGGGAAGGTGCTGTGCATGCACATATGTACCAATAGAGGGACAGGGGGTGATGTTTACACTTCACCTGTCTGGAGCTGATTGCCTATATGTATGTCATATGTGTATGTGGTGTTATTGACCACTACTACAGAGCATATTTGTGTGTTGTCTCTGGGATTGCAGACACATGTGTGGAAGGCCTAGTGATTGGCCTTGGTGGATGTGTCCAATTTGCACTCAAAGATAGCCATAGGGTAATTCACCTGTGACATTATTTGCTTGTGCAGACCACAGTGACATTGCTTCCAATAAGGGACATGTTCCTTCTTGGCCCTTTCCTGCAATTATTTCTACCTATTATGGCATTTGTGTCTTGCTGCTGACCACCACAGACATTTACTGTACTTTGAGGGAGATGATGTCCTGTCAGGCATTGCTGAGTCCATACAGCTATGTAGGTGCTAACATAATATTGTGGTGTGGGCCTGGACACTACTGCTAGTTTCAACTGATGGGATGTTGGCTGTAAAACTACTTCTACTTGCTCTGAGGAGATTTATAGTCATTTGTGTAAAGTTAATTTTGTTTGACCCTGACAAGGGGGGGGGGTGGTGACCTGAACAGTGTTGGCTATGTGGTCAGATCTTACCAAAGATGATGACACAGCAGGAGTGCTACAGAGGCTACTCATGTTGATCAGGACCAGGTGCAGGTTATTTCCACATGTTGTAGGAGTGTTGACCAGCAGATTCACTGCATTGCCATTGACAAAGCCAAGGAATCTCTGTGCATTCATGTTCAGGTGGCAAAGGTCATGTACACTATGGCTGGGTAGTTGAAGTCACCCAGGAGCAGGATAGATGTTGGAATCCTGACAGATTTCAAGTCCCAACAGGCGTGGTGGGTGTCCATAGTTATGGTTGGAGGCCTGTATCTAGCTATGATTTGAGTAGGTGTTTTGTCAACTGTTAACTGCACTTGGGATGTCTCCCGCACATCATGGTGTTTGGCCAGCCTGGAGGTGTGTATGTGTATGCTATGTTCAACACTCCACCTCCTGTGGCTTTGCAGCTCTCCATTTGGGGTCTAAATGTATGATGGGATGAGTAATGTAGCAAGGTTAGTGTGCTTTTCACAGCTACAAAGGAGGTGTCAGTGACTGCACAAATTTCAGCATCCTACAGGACAAGGTATGCTTGCATCAATGTGGGTTTCATGCTAAGACACCTAGCTCCTCTTACAGAAAGACATCTGCACAAGGGCACACATCCCTGGTGGGCAAAGCCCAGAACATAGTGTCATCTGATGAATCTAGCTGAAACACACGTAGTTGCCAGCAAAGACAGTGTTGCATTCACTGGTCTATCCCGCAGGATATGACATCCAACAATCAAATGTATAATATTATGTTATGACGTTAGTCTTTAATGGGTTGCCATTGATGTGCCAGACAATACACAACTGTATAAGGCAGTGACTACAAATATGAGGCAGAAATGTGCTCAGTCTGCAAAACTCTGTACAGTTGCCAGGTATGGGCTCAGTATATAATATACAGTTCAACACACACTTCTATGCCTGTTGTGTACTATGCACATACCCTATATAAGTCTCCTACATTTGTAGGACAAGCATATATATCATAATAGCATTCACAGGTGACATATGAATATGTACAACATCTCTGGTAGCTGGCCTAGCAGTGTCACATTCAGTATTGCATAACATACACTCCGGTAGTATACATGAGCTGACCTTTGCTGGGGTGACTCAAGGGCCAGAGATGTGATCCATGTCAATGCAGACAGGGAAGCAGAAATGGACAAAGGAGCCAGACAGCAGCATGTGAAACCAGCAGGTCTTGTTGCAACCTAGTGTTTAATGTCCGATATGACATTATTGCATCCCCCCTTCTGCATTCCTTTACAAGCTTACATGATTGACATACCTGTTATAGTCCTGAAAAGTTTCCTCAGAATCCTGCATATCATTAGGTTTATGTAGTTGCAGTCTGTCTTTGTGTAGATGGGTTCAGACCTGTGTTGCATAGGCAGCAGCTTACCTTTTGTAGGTAATGCTCATGAGCAGGTGATGGCCTGTGCACCATTTGGTGTTTTCCACTTGCTACTTGCATCCAGAGCAGCTGTGTTGTCTTTCCATTAGCCAATGCCATAGCAACACAGTGCTATAATTAAGCCCTTCATGTGGGCCTTGCCCCTTTTCCTTGCCTGTGTGGAGTACATAATGGAAGTGTGGGGACTAGAGCTCCAGAGACAGTAGGAGGGAATACCGCTCAGGACAGGACATGTGGAGACAACCCAACAAAATAGGGGACAACGCTCCAGAATTGGGTACAGACTGTAAGTAAGTATTGCTGTTATACACATAGGGGATTGCTAGATTAACAGGGATTGTCTGGACATGCATTTTCTGTGTGATTTGAAGTCTGTCAGTGATATGTCTGTGACGTACCTCTCAAATGTCCAGATGTCCACAGACTGGTTGGAGGTTTGCCTGTTATGTTTGGTTTGTTCCTCAGACAACTTCTGTTTTTGTGAAATCAGTAGGATAATATGAGTTTTGTAGTCACTATATGTTGACATCCATTACTGTTTCAGACATCATATCCTTCAGGGATGTTGTGTTACAACAAACCCTGTAACACTAGCAACTGTTTCAGTTTATAACACCATTATGTGAGATATGTCCCTCTTTCTGGCTCCCTGTCCCCCAAGTATGTCATGCTTTGTCCAGATGTCTTGCAGTAAGAGGTTTAGAGGTATGGTATATCATTATTTAGTGACTGCACTCCTGGTATCATTCATCCCAGTGACTTAGTAGTCTCCCAGAAGTGTTATGCGGCAGTGGCCATGAACATGGTCCCACACCCTGGACATTCTGTGGAAATCTGTACAGCTGAGAGTTATGTATGTCTGTCTATTGTTAACAGACTGCCTAGCTTGTAGTAGTGTTGTGTGTAAATGTTTGTTGGGCTGAGTAGGGACAGTAGCAGATGTGAGTCTCATAGATCCTTTTCTATCTGACTGGGAATGCTGCTACAGTTACTGGTGGTCTATCAGGTGTATATGTTTGTAGAGGCAGACTGAGAAATGTCCTGTGACACCTCAGGATTCCCAGTAGACTGTGAGTTGGGCCAGTATATGTCAGTGTAGTGTGTGACTGGCAATCAGGATATGATTGGTCAAACAGTCATTCTACTCTAGAGTTCATTTGGGGTACTGGTATGTTGCTGTGACAGTGGTGCAAAAGGTTGTGGGGCACATTTTTACACCAATATCTGCTTTCCCCTACAGTTCCATCCCTGTAGTGCATGATATATTTGGAAGTACATGGGTAATCCCCTAGAGCTGATTTTGGGTAGTGTTGGCCTTACTGTGATTCAGAAGGTGCTGGGTGAAATGACTGGCAGCTCTCACTGTTTTTTTCTCTTCTGTTTCATGATTGCAGCCATACCTCTCCACTGTCCAGATGTGTGGACACTGTCCAGATGCATGGCTTATATGTTTGGTTTGGTCATATGTTGCCAATAACAGTTTTGTGTTTCTGACAAATCATTGGGATGATGTGAGCATTGACATCAGTACATAATGACATCCATTTGTGTTTCAGACCTGGAATCTATCAGGAATTTTATGTTAAATCAAACACAGCTACTCTACCAGACTTCTACACGCATAACAGATATATTTCAGAGATGTCACTATTGTTTGCCCTTCAACTCCCCCTCCCCCACTTTGTTAGGCTTTTTGTGGTTGTCTTGCAGTAAGAGGTTGATTATATATATATATATATATATATATATATATATATATATATATATATATATATATATATGTATAAATCTAGATATACATACACACACACACACACACACATATGTTATATATATATATATATATATATATATATATATATATATATATATATATATATATATATATATATATTTATTTATTTATTTGTGTGTATATATATATATATATATATATATA
Source organism: Protopterus annectens (assembly GCF_019279795.1). NCBI lineage: Eukaryota > Metazoa > Chordata > Ceratodontiformes > Protopteridae > Protopterus > Protopterus annectens. The sequence goes on from NC_056737.1 coordinate 1,479,078,275, forward strand.
TATATATATATATATATATATATGTATATATATATATATATACATATATATATATTTATTTGTGTATATATATATATATATATATATATATATGAGTACTACTGATATATATCCTTCCCTTATGTTAAATGACTGTAGTGCATGATATGTTTGTAAAAACATGACATATTCCTGCAGCTCAGATGGTGTAGAGGTATGTTGCTGTGATGTAGTGCACAGGATTCTGTGTTCAAGAATTAGAAGTGATTACTTTTTTCATTAATGTTAAATGACCAGAATGCATGATATGTTTGTAAAAGCATTGCAAATTCTTGCAGTTCAGATGGTGTAGTGGTACATTGCTGTGTTTGTAGTGCACAGTGTTCCAGATCCAAGACTTGGCTGGGTAGATTATTTTGTTGCTAAGCAGAACAAGAGCTGATGGAGACAGAGTGATTAAGGCACTTTTAAGCAGTTGTAAGCCGGTGTGCGCAGTTTTGCATGGAGCTAAGTGATGCTGACAGACAGTTAAGCCCTCTTAGCTTCACTTAGCACCACTTACTCCCACTTATACCCACTCTAATTTTAAGTAAAAAAAAGAATAAAGGGTGATATAAAGTGTGAAATGAGGCCAAGCCAGTTCTAAAACATTAAGAAAACCAGCTAGGGGTGTGCAGGATGGGTTCAGGAAAAGACCATAGCTCTACATTTCTTCTGCAGCAGCAGTTGTGTATAATGTGTAGATTTGAAACAGTTGCATAGCAAACAGAACACATGCATAAACAGAGCAACAGTAAGCATTTTAACAGCATGCAAGTTACATTGATGGCAACCTGCCACCAATAATGGTATTTGAACAAGGTATGTTAATATGCAACCAATGAAATATATGAACAATAATAGAACACGTGTCCGAACAATAGGTATTGAGAACAACATACCCATAGTATATGAATAATAATTATTGATGCAGATGACAGGTGGGGTATAGAATAAAATCTCCATTAACAACTGTGCTGGCTTCTGTTTTTCACAACAGTACTGCTCAGTACTCTACAGGTGTGCCCTCACTTTACATCTACCTATGATCCATAGCTTCTGTGGCACATACATACCTGTTAGACTGTCAACCTGTAATGGTATGGGGCAGACTGGGTACACTGTGGTTACTTTACTGGGGAGGGGGCTTGTACATGTCAGAGTTACATACTTGACATAGAAGGGGTAGCCTGCAATGATATTTGTGTGAGTCTTTTACTAGCATAGTTCACCTGGATTCCTATCTGCATCCAAGGTAATTGGCAGCAGTGACCACTAGCTGTGACAGTGTGACACTTGAAATACATGTATCAGGAACATGGTATGGTGTATGTACTTATCCTGCTGACATTTGCAGGCATGTGGAGTTTGACAGTGGAACAGTTGTACATGGTATATTACTATACCCTTAATACAGCTACTACACACATTTCTTTACCTGTAAGACTTGTGGAGAAAATATCTTTTAACACCTTCTGAATGTTTCTACACATCTTCAGGTGTATTAGTATACCCTTCATATAGCTACTACACACACCTCTTTACTTGTAAGACCTGTGGAGGAGATATCTTTTAAGACCTTCTGAATGTTTCTACAAATATTCAGGTGTATTAATATACCCTTCATACAGCTACTATACACATTTCTTTACCTGTAAGAATTGTGTAGAAAATATCTGTTAAAACTTTCTGATTGTTTCTATGCATATTCAGGTATATTAGTATACCCTTCCTACACCTACTATACATATTACTTTACCTGTGACCTGTGGAGAAAAATCTGTTAATACTTTCTGACTGTTTCTACAAATATGCAGGGCTTCTATTGTATGTATATATATATATATATATATATATATATATATATATATATATATATATACATATCTCAGTACCACTCCCTGAACTCAAACTGTGTCTGGGTGTACTAAAATGAACAACAATGCTGTTTTCTATCACACTGAGATATTTGGGAATTGCAGTTTCTTGTTTGAACAATTTCTGACTCATACTCTCTAGCTTGGATAGTCTGACCTTGTAATCCTGAGATTCATGCATGGCAGGTAGTTATTGTACTGTGTATTACTCCTTTGAAGTAATACAGTCTGGAAAGCAAAGGTTAACACAAGACTGCAATGCATGCTAACTGTTTCCAGAACACCCTCAGTTATTTCATGCTGTCAATGCCATATTTGCTGTAAAGAACCTGTACACATTCTATTTCTACAACAACATAGCAGAGCAAACACGCAATTTGTTGTACATTTTTATTACAGTGAAATGACACTCTTATTAATGGACATCCAACGGATAGATATTAGTGTGACAAACATGTTTTATTCATTAGACACAGTACACAATATACCTACGGGCAGTAAAAATGTACTCCTTCTACTTTATGGCACTATATACTGCAAGATAGATCTGTACTCACCAGCTTGTCGATGCATCCTTGTCAGTCTGTCAGCATGGGCCTCAGTGTTCTTAGCCCTCACTTCTGGAGCTGCAGTGGTGAGAAACAAACATTATGCATATCTGTCTATCACATACCCAGGCTAGAATTTGGTACAGCTCTATCTGTGATACTTATAAATTGCTGGAGCATGCCAGTCCTGAGCATCTTGCATTCATTGGGCCAAGAGCTCCCTCTTCCTATGCTTTAGGTCACCATAATGATGCTGTACCTGATCACCAGTTCGGGGGATTCCAATGGCACTGTTGAGGTCATGTGCCAGATGGTCCCAGGCCTCCGCTTTGTACTGGGAGCCCTGGTACTGGCCCTGCAGAAGTCTGTCATCATGGTGTTCTATGAGGAGTCCAGCCATGACCCTGGAATCCAGGATGCCCCAGTGCTGTGACTGAAAGTGCTCCCTCTCCAACACCAGACATGTTCCTGCAGAGATCAGACTAAACATGTTATGGATGTATTACCACCTGCATGGTTTAAATAAGGCCATATTCCCACCCTCTGCAATCATTGGACCATTTCAAAAATGCTGAGCACAGCTTAGCAACGTGAAAACCCACTAAGCTGGGTTGAACAGTACTAAAAGGGGTAATTGATGAGCATTGCTTAACAATGCACAAATTCAGTTAGCTGAGCTGACTGCTGCTTAGCATTCACATTTAAGCAATGCTTGCACTGATTAAGCATAGCTGCGCACTACTAACTGTTGCTCAATTTTCATTTAAAAAATGGGATAATAACTTCATTAATCATTAATGAGTATTAGTAAGTGTATATGATTTACTTTACATGACATCCCTCTATGTGCTTTCATTATATTACCCTGGAGTGTGACTATACTGTATGGGACATTTATGTATACATGGGTGATTTCACATGTTATATACACTCACACTTGCATTTTAGACTAGCTACACTACCCTAGTTGACAAATATCAATTACTACATAACATAAAATTTAAATAATTTTAACACTGCTTTCCCATGTAAAACCAAAGTGCCTGTCTTGGTACTCAAACTGTGAAGACCTGGATGCAAAGCCAGGACTCTAACTACCACACCATCTTGGTGTGAGGACTTCAGCTGCATATTTTTATTTATCTCCTATGGGATGTTTCATCAATGCTGAACAAAGGGCCATAATGTGCACAGCCACTCAGCTATGCTGAAACATACCTTAGAATGGAAATAAAAAATATATAAATTCATAAACCCACTTTATTTACATGTATCTATACTCCTTGTCAGTCATAGTAAGGTAAATTGTTAAAGGACACATAGAGACAGATTTTAATTATTGGCTTACAAAGTTAGGAAGTATGACTGTGTTTTCTTTTAGTAAATCATTGGCAAATCACTCGGGGTTTAAGTCAGGGCATGCTGACAGAGATTTGGTTTTCAGACTTCATACCCTTCAGGAAATCCATGCTACTGCAACCTTTTATTCTATCAACTTTTTGGGTTTGTCAGTTCAATATTTAGAACGTGTCCCTATTTTTGTGCCTTTATCCCCACATTATTTATGGTTTTTACTGCTTTCTTGCTCTTGCTCTAGCCAGTTGAGAAGTATGTGAGGCAGGCATCTGGGCATTCTGCAGAAACCTGTACAGTTGGTGACTATGGCTGTACGGCACTTTCAAATGGCAGACATTTGTGTTTCAGTCTTAATACCCTTCAGGAAGTCTGTGTTACTGTAAACCTTTTTTCTATCAGCTTTCTGGGTTTCTCAGTGCAATATTTAGAAAGTGTCCCTAGTTTTGTGTATTTATCTCCCCATTATAAATGGCGTTGTACAGCTTTCTTGCTCTAGGAGGGCGAGAAGTATGTGAGGCAGGCATCTGTGCATTCTGCAGAAACCTGTGCATTTGATGGCTATGGTCATACGGCACTTTCAAATGGCAGACATTTGTGTTTCAGTCTTCATACCCTTTAGGACATCCATGCTACTGCAACCCTTTTTTTCTATCAGCTTTCTGGGTTTATCAGTGCAATATTTAAAGAGTGTCCTTATTTTTGTGCCTTTGTCCCCCCAATATTTATGGCTTTGTACAGCTTTCTTGCTGTAGGAGGTTGAGAAGTAGTGAGGCAGGCATCTGGGCATTCTGCGAAAAGATGTACAGTTGATGGTTATGGCCGTATGGCACTTATACAATGCAGGGAACATATGACAGAACCTGCCACACACCCCCCTGCATTATTTCTTGCTCCCCTATCTATTTAAAGAAGGGGAATTCTCCAACATACAGCAATTTGATACTTACTCTGTATTCCTTTTTTGAGCACTTTTTTAGCTCCCGCCTCCCATACAAATGACTTCCTGTGCACTTGCTACAGCTAATGTTTAATGCCAGTAATGTGACTGAGGTCCCAGAACAGTGTCATTGTGCTTTTGAGGGAATATTTTACTTACCTAGATCCAATCGCCTGCACACAAGCAGTAGCACTACAAGGATGAGACATACAATGGGCATCAGAGCTGAACCACCTCAGCAGGATAGCTTGTGCACCCTTAGGTAACACAGTGTGGTTGTTACCTTGGTTTCTTTAGGTAATTCAATCAAAGAAGGTGCATTCCAAACATGCATGCCTCACTCTACCTCTCCTCTCCAAGGATAAGTATGCCCATTCTCCTTGCCAGTACCATCATGCCCCTGAATGTAAGTAATCTGTGCAATAGTCAGGACTTTATCCTATGAGAACAATGCAGGAAGAAAGACTTTCCATGTATTTCCATACATGCACTTAATTTCCAGTGGTTTCAGGACTCATGCTATTTGGATAAAGACATACAATAGCAACTCTTTTACTGGTTTCTGGCATTTTCAGGCCTGCGCTCCTTCACCAACAGAGATTGTTCAGCTTTCTCTAGGAGTCAATGTTGTTCACTGCTTTCCACTTGTACTTACTTCAGTAGATGAGAAGGAAGTTTCATATTGTCAAGTGCATTTATAATTGTCATTCAAATTTCTATCCAAGTAAATACATCATTACGGACCCTGTTAGCTTCCATTGTCAAATGTCATCTCAGAAGATGTTTATCTGCTATAATAAAACAGTAAACTAGATATTTCAAATATCTAAAAAGATTCACACATGTAGTATAACCATTCAGACAGGTATTATTTTAGAATACTGACTACAACTATATAGCTGACATATACAATTTACATTCTCTATAAACGGATGTAAGAAAATGGTTGAAATGAATGGCAAATAAAAATTTGATCAAATCAATATTTAGAGTTCCAGTAAAAAAAAAAAAAAAAAAATAAATAAATAAATATAGAATATCACCATCTCTTTTGACATATCCCACCAAAGGTGTAACCAACCATAAGCACTGTATGACACTGCATACATATTTTGTAATAATTCATTTATTTAAAGTAATGAGCTGTGCAATAATTTAAATGAACAAAACACCCTGCCATATTTAGCATGCTTTCACTTTTATTAAATTATAGATTTTGATGATTTTTTTTGTGAATGCCAGGCTAGTGAAATGCTTTTATGTTATATATATTTATTCAGTTGCTTAAACCCATTATTTCAGTACAGGCTAGTATAGTTTAATAGGTTCATACTTAAGTACTAGACTAGCATCCCTTGCCTGCCATTTTAAGTCTAGCCACTTCCCCTTCTGGTGCTTGAATTAAGCAATCCCATTTGGTGTTATAGTGGTCTTACCCATCATCTTCATGGGATAAATTATTATTCTGAATTTCTATTTCCAAAGTAGAATTACTTGTAAATGCTATCTGTTTGCATTTTAAACCCTGCTGGGCCAGAGTCTTGAAGTTTAATTCAAAGTTGTGAAAGACTTAAATACTACTTCCAGATTTTGAGACTTAAGTCATTTATTATTGCATTTTTCCCATAAGCAGTGTTAGTGGTAAATTCTTGCAGAGTATTATGACTTAAACCATAGTAAAAGTTCAATAGAGAGAAAACTGTCTCTGCTCCAGTTTGTGCTTCACTGCTTTTATATTCGGCTTTTCTTTCACCTGTTTAATGATACATTCTCTATCTGCCCCATCTGCTCTTAACAAATTAAACTTGTTTGTTTGTGTTTGTGTCTTTCGGCTTTTCCCGGTTAGGGGTCGCCACAGCAGAACTCCGGTCCGCTAATGATTGGCAGTAGAGTTTTACTTGCTGGCTTGCCGGGCCTAACGCACAACCTTCAATGAAGGAACGCCCATTCACGCATGTCACCACACAGAAGACGCTCTAACTGAGAATTGAACAGGCAACGTCTAACTGTGAGGCGACAACGCTACCGCAGCACCACCACCACAGTTATCTATTAACAAATTAAACTAAAGTTTCTTAAAGAGGTTTAATATTGCCTTTATTTACTTGGATGCCTCTACAGCTAGCCTGCATGTTCGACCCAACCTTGCCACCCTTTTGATGTTGTTGCTGTGTTATAAGGTTGTGTCTCTGGCCTCCACACCTTGCAATAATCTTATTTCCAAAGTCCCTCCCTCCCTTCTTTCATTGCATTTGACTGTTATGTAACTTATTTATATAGTCTTCCCACCCATCGTTTTCCATGAATCCATGATACTGAGTGCCCACGTAGCAAACCAGTATTGTCTTGAGTAAACGTGTTTACTACATATTGTCTCTTTCTCATTTTTCAGGAGCTCAGCAAAGCCTGGAGTCCCAGCTTACATTTCAGAAGTGTTTGCTTCTATCCAGTGCCATCCAGGCAAAGTTATGTATCTTTGATTGCTAAATCACACTTAAGTTATTTGAGTGATTGCTACTGTTTCCTGCATGTGTTTTATGTGTGTATTTCACTTATTTTATTTATTATTATTTTTTTTTTTATTTTAAAATTGATCTTTTTTTCATTGTTACTGCTGTAAGACTGTCTTGAAATTGCTGCTTTCAGCAAGTGATTTCCAGTTTAGTGTTTCAGTGGTTTGTGGTAGCATTGCACTTGTGGGTCTCTTCTACTATGTCTTTACATTATGAGGACTGGGTTTATTCATCTTATGGCAGGAGTTGTTTGCCTGGTCTGTATGAGTTGGTAAGTACACAGAAGAACTGATAATTTAGTCAGAGGACTCATTAGTTTGTTTTCTGTTTTTTTCTGTGCTGCTATAAATTTTGCACATTTGTGTGGGTCAGCACTATACTGTACAGTAGCAAACACCTAAATAGAAAATTATCCTTGTAGAACAGTCCATAAAACTGTACTAAGTGGTAAAACAAATACCTTGTACGTTGCCAAGCTTAGAACAGCTAGTTAGGAGTCAAATAGAAATACCTACAGATTTAGTAGAATTCAGTATTGTGTAAATATTAAAGTTAGTAGAATTTAGTACACTATTTAGCATAAGCTGCTCTAAAAGAGCACCCTAAATATCCTTCTAACCCCAATACATCACGTCTTTGTAATCCATAAATCAAAGGAATGAACATTATGTTTATGCAATTTCCAAACTTCTCTGTAGCCAGCTTGGTGGATATGGGTATATTGAAACAATGTAGCAGTTGTCTCATTTTTACTCCCAACCACTTAATCCTTAGAAGCAGACACATTATCCAAGAGGTGTACTTGCCCAGTGAAACCAGAGGCTAAACTGTTGCATACAAGTGTATATCAGGTTGTCATAACCACACACACAACACACACAACACACACCTCACATAGCATACAACACTCACATAGACTAATGTATGCTGAGACAATTAACAGCAATCTTTCTAAACAACAAAGATCATTTTGACCACCTATTGTCAAAGCTATGGCTCAGTAAGCCAAAAGACACTCAGAAAAAACAATGCTTAACACCACACATACTGTCACTCTTAGTGGAAACTCAAGCACTAAACCCCTAAGGCAAGCACGCACACTTCCCAAGACTCTCGTCTTAGGGGACTCTATTATAAGATATACTGATGCCCCTCTAACCAGGAAGAACAAGGAAAAGATAACTGTGAGTTGTTTATCTGGAGTCAGAATCTGCCAAATCATACATGCCCTCAAGTCATTATACCACAGTTATCAGTATAATTCCATCAAAGTCAACATAGTGTAAATGACCTGAGATGTACCTCCCTGGACTATATAAAGAGAGAAACATTAAAGAGCTTTCAGACTATGTGTCTCACGCTGGTATGAGCCTAGCATTAGGCGGTATATTACAATCACTGAAGATGATGCTACAATATGAACAAAACATGATTGATTTCAACAACTGGCTGTCTTTCTGGTGTCATTCTAAGGGGATCCAATATATGTCAGCTTGGAAGGACATGGTTAATAGACCACATTGTTTTACCAAGGATGATCTGCAACTCTCCCCTCTCGGCTTTCAGGTACTGGCTATAACTTTATCCACCTTCATGTGCATTTTTAGGCAATATTAAATTGACAAACCTACCAACACAGCAAAATCAACTCAACTGAACCTCAAGGTGTTACTGCTCAGTGCCACAAGCTTATATAAAAGAACTACACTCCTTCTAAGCACACCTTACACTCAAGAATATAGACATCTCTGCAGTTACAAAGACATGGTTTAAAGCAGAAAATAGTACCCAGGCAGTACAAGGTTTCAGTGTCTTCACACTTTTGGACCAGTAGCTGCATAGAGTAGGAATAAAGGAGGATGTGTCTCAATATACACCAGTAAGAAGCATATCTTTAGGATGGTCAAACAGGATGACATGTTGGAGTTCCTCCACATGCAGATCACCATAGACAAAATCCCATACAATACACCCTCCATGTCCCAAGAAGCTCATAATGCTCCAATGGAACTACTGGATACATTTGCCATCCAGTCTAAGATCCAACTCATTGTTGACTTTAATTGCCTGGGAATCCTACACATCCTCAAATATAAAGGCAGTGAGATTCTGGAGTTTTTAAATACAAACAACTTTGACTAAATAGTGAATATGCCCACTATAGGCTCCTACATACTGGAACTTGTGCTTATAAATATGGGAGAATGCTGCACCAATCTCCACCCCCCCCCCACCAAACAATGTCTCATCCTCCCTGGTAGGGTTCAATTAGAAAGGTGTCTCCTTCTTAATCAAAATAAATTCAGTAATCCTATTAAAACCAGAAACAGTTAGAAAATATTCCAAATCAAGTTATGTTTATTAAGTAATGGATTGTCAAAATTCAATGCCCCACCAAACGAAGAGAACACTACAGCTTATGGTGAATTGCTCTCAAAAACTCTGTACAACCATATCAATGGCTGCATAGAGGCTGCTGTACCTAATAGAAGAAAACCCAAAACTAGCCACAGAAACAAAACTCCTGGTGGCATCCCAAATTAAACTGAATACACAACAAAAGGAAAAAAATATGGCAAAAATCAGGAAGGGTAATTCTTACAAAGATAGAAACTCTCTTATTAAAGTAAATAGGCAACTAAGAGGGCTAATTAGGTCAAGCAAAGCTATCTATGTGGTTACAATATTCTTCCAGGGGAAAGATAACCATAAGGTCTTCTACAGCAGACAGTGATGTGCTGAACTTGTGGTTAATGGTGCTACATTCACCGAGCATGTGAATATAGCAAAGTTATTAGCAGGCAAATTCAGGTCCAGGTTTACTCCCCTCCCACCCACAACCATCTCCTCAGAAATACCCTCAAACATAACTGCTCCAACTATAACTAGGGACCATGCACTAGCTGCACTCACTAAAGCCAAAAACACGGCCTCAATGGGCCCTGATGACATCACAGTATGCCTTCTGAATAGTTTAAAAATATGACTTATCAGGACCCCTAGAGTCATTATTTAACTATAGTCTTAAAACAAGCTTTGTGTCATGAGACTGGAGGACTGCGACAGTCATCCCTCTTCATAAGGGAAGACCTTCAACAGTTTCTGGAAACTAGACACCCATTAGTCTGACTAGTCTTATTTGCAAAGCCACAGAAAGAATTATCATCAGAATTATCCACAAGGATGTAGGAGTCCTCCAGACACTGGATCCATCCCAGTTGGGCTTTTCAAAGGAATGTCATGCTTACTGAATCTGGTGGACTTATTGAAAATGTCACTAATCTAATGGATGAGGAGAAAACGGTGCATACAGCATAGTTAGATCAAGCTAAAGCATTTGATATACTCAGGCATTGTCAACAGAGTTGCAGAACTAGGTGAAAAACCTTTTATAACATGCTGGATAGCTAGCTGTCTCACTGACAGGACTCAGGGGGTTAGAATCAGTTTGACCACGTCTACAAAGAGGCTGGTCAACAGTGGAGTCCCTCTGGGCTCTGAGCTGGGCCCACCCCTCTTTGACATCTACTTGTTTGCATTTTAAAGTCAATATCAAAGGCCTTTGGCTAATCAAGTTCACAGATGACTGCAAGCTGGGAGCAGTCACTGAAGGCCCCTAAGATGAGAACACCCTTCAGGAAATCCTTGTTCCCAAAGCCAAGGGTTAAAACTCAATACCAAGAAATGCATCATAGTACCTTTTGGGAAGTCTACCACCTCAGGTAATTACATACTCAATAAAAACCCTTAGACGTCGATTCACTAGTAAGACATCTGGGAACTCATGTAGATAGTAACCTAGGTTTTGACCAATATGTGTCCAAGGTATTAATAAAACCCTCCTGTGCTGTTCAACTTATAAACAAGGGCATAGCATCTAGGTCCAGAGAGGTCTTCCTAACATTGTACTTGGCCCTAATCAGACCCTTCATAGAGCATAATGCCCCCTTCAGTATGTACCTGACCAGACACATGCAGCAACTGGAACACAAACAAAATGCAGAGAGTAAAGGAAATGTCCTACACTGATTGCCTAAAAAAAACATCTCTTGGCTTCGTTCATACAGACTTCTGAGAGGTGATCTTTGCCTAGCAAACAAGACATCTCTGGACTCTGTTTTGATGAAGATTTTGCACATTTTCAAAACAAACAACATGAGATATAGCTAAAAGGAACTAATTTGTGTTTGTGACATAAATAGGATATGTAGGAGAGACAGATATATTTCTCAGACAATTCTCATTCTCTTGAACCGCCTCCCTATCTATGTGAAGCAGAGTCCCTAGTCTGGCTCCTATGTGTCTGATGGACAGAGACAGTCAGTAAATCACCACCTATATAAATCAAATTTGTGAATCAAATTCAGATTGCAGGTCTAGGCTTATAAAGGCCATAGTTGTCCTTAACTTAGTATAAACCTGTGAACCTATGAAAATATAAATTATTTAGGAGATGTCTATATCCATTAGCAGTACATGGGGTAGGCCTGGGAGTAAATGATTTTTTTACCCGTCCATATAATGAGCTTTGCTAATGTGTAAAGGGCGTCTGGTCCAGAGCAGTGGTATCCTGTGTGAGATATACCTTTCCCTCCAAACTGTTCTGTTGATGCTGCAGAAGAGGTTTAGATCCCTAGAAGAAGTATTGCTGATGCCATTTTACTGGCTTCTTCTTCTTCTTCTTTTGGCTTTTTCCTGGTTAGGGGTTGTCACAGTGCATCACCTGTCCGCTCATGATTGGCAGTGGAATTTTACAGTGTCGAGTAGCTGTTTCTGGGCTAACGACTGTGCGGTCGCACTACCGGTGCAGCCCTGCAACAAAATCATCACCTTGAGGACATCAGTTTCTTTTCTTAGATGATTTGGGTTACCTTTGACTAAATGACACATAATGCTACCACTTGCATCCTATAATAATTTCAGGCATGAATGACAACAATGGCAGCGACAGGTGCTGCAGAGGGGAAAATATCCTCATTTTCTATGTTGCCATGATAACAGAAATGTACCCCAGTTTATTTAGTTTTTCTACTATGACTGAGTAGGCAATTATGTCAAACGCTTTAGCCAGATTGAGGTATACACTGCGTGTACCACTCTACCTTCACCCATTGCTTTGGTAATCTTTTCAAAGAAGTCCACCAGGTTATGAAAACATAATCTATCTTTGATGGATCCAAACTTAGATGGGTCCAGGGTTTGGAGATTCCCTATGTTCTTATTGATTAGCTCCTTGATTAATCTTTCCATGGCTTTGCATATGAGGCTGGTCAGACTTATTGAACTGCAATTGCCTGGGTCTGTGGTAGGTTCACCCCTATGCAGGGAATAACTGCAGCTCTTCTCCTTTCACTCTGGTACAAAACTTGTATCGAGATTGATGTTGAACAGTGTTGTTAATGAGGTGGTTAAAGTTTCAGGTATATTTTGAGGGACAGATGGAAGGGAAATAGGGAAAAATGTAGAGCTTTCCAGATTTCCATAATTGTGTAATATTGGTAGATTCTAGAAACTGGTACACATTTAAAAAATCCCGGCTATGCTCCTATGTCTCATAGAATGCTGCTGGTTATTGGTTTATTCTTTTGATGCCGGTTAAAGAGAGATATAAATTGAAAGAATGTTTTATAAAGCATTTTTAAATTAAAGAATATTATTTTTCATGCATAATTTTAAAATGTTATTTTGTATATGAATTACATAATTATCTTCTATTGGTTAAAAGTCCATGAACCAACTTTATCTTCTTATATTGACACTGTTAGATCAAATTATTTTTCTTTTTATCCATTTTCTGCTTGCTATATAAAGCAAACATGTCAGAGAGGTCATTGCATTTGTGTGTCAAACAAAGTTCTGTAAATAAGAACAACATCCAGCTTTGCTTTCAATTAGTACAAAAAATTAAATGAATAAAGATCAGGACCTCTCTGTGAAATTAACTCTTTAGGGCTCACACTTAAGTGCAGTAATTGATGATTAATACCTCTACATTACTGCATTGAGCAGTGTGACAGATTTCTTTTGTTTTGAGGATCACTTTAAAAGAAATAATGTTTATGCTTCTAGGGCACATACTGTTTTTGCAATCCTGACAGACGAGTCTAATTTCTGAAGGAGATGCACTGCTATGCCAAATACAGAGATAAATAATTTGTATTCCGTGATATATTTCAGTGTTATTTTGAGTTTACAAGTATTGCAACTTGAATGAATTACTGTGCTAGTTTATGAATGAACTGTGCAATCTAGAGGTATGTTTTATAAATTAAAAGCCTTGAACTTATTTTATAATGTAGGATGCAACATGCAGCTAGCATACAACTGCATAACAAGTATTCTTGCAGCTATTTGCCTAGACCTGTTTCAGCACTCATATGACAATACTGTAACACCTTTTCTTACAGTCTGAGTAGGTACAATATTATTTCTATAGCACCTGCAAAATCCAGCAGTCTTACATGTGCACCTAGTGCAATCATAATAACTTAAGATTCAGTTCTTGTATGCTTTTTACAATGGAAAATCTGTACTTTCGCACTTTTAAATTGAATATTTCATACTGACGTTAATTATACTATTTAACCAGTGGTGTGAAATAGAATGCCATTTTGCATCAAAAAAAGTACAGAGGGATTGACAAATGACTGTATGATTATAGTTTTCCATCCACCATTATGCTTTATGTGACATTTTGAAATCTCTGCGCAGAAATGATCTCCAAACATAATGCATTATAGGTCTATAATAGAGAAGGACCTTGCTTTTATCTTGATTTTTTTCCATAATTATAATATGTTATGAAATGCAGTTTCTGAAAAATGACACAATGATGGTGTAACAAAGCAACACATTTTCTGTTCTTCACTGTGTGTGCTGTCTTATATTTAAAGAAGGAAAGATAAAAATGCAAGAAACTCACAGAAATTCTAAAGAAAAATTATATATTGATTAAACAAATTATCAAATATCATCTTAGATATTAACATATATAGCTTGATAGATTGATATGCATGTTCTTGGGATGATGTTAAATGTATGGGCAGAAAAATGACCATCATTATACAACTTTTTTCTCTACAACCATGCAGACAATGTTGTTGTTATAAATCTGTACCAGCATTACATTTTTGCTGAGCATTTTATTAATATTCTAATACTGTATTGCTTTACAATGAATCATGTCTGATAAAATTCTAAATTACCAGATTTCATCAATTTAGATTTAAAAAAATATATATATATATTACCTTAGTGTTGCTTTGAAACAAATCAGATGAAGATACCACCATGAAGCTCCACAGATTAGAAATATAGCTGTCCACTATGACAGTGCATAGTCCTCATAATGTAATATCAGCATACAAAGAAGACATGACAATGTACTAATAAGGCAATGTGACACAAACATGAGTTTAATTGACAGCCATGGGATATATATCTAAATTGTTCTTTTCATATTAGGCCATGACAACAGCAGTTTAATGGACAGTAAGCAGTTGCTATCAGCGTGATGTTCGTGAACAACAGCACCTCTAATTAGAATTGTCAAACATTGATTGATTGCTGCCCTAGTGAAATAGCACAGACAACTGCATCCTGGCAATTTTTTTATCTTGTGGGTACTAGAAATTGCAGTCTTCAGTTTCTAAATGTCAGCAAGAATGTACTGAATGAATGTGAAAAGTATCACAATGGTTTGTTCAATTGCTCTTTTGAGAATAGAAACAGCAGAAGGTTTAGAGAGAGAGAGAGAGAGCTGTTTTCAAAAAGCAATGCTGTTGAAAAGCAAGCTGTTTTACTTAATTAAGAAACATGGCTTAAAGCTAATGTAAACTATAAAGTACAATGCAGAACATATCCTAAGTGTAGTTGTTTAAATGCTGTTGATAACATTGTACGTCTTTTTCAGAATTAAACTAAACTATTAAAGTAAAAAAGTGCTCTTAAAGAAAACATTGTGTGCTTTCACTAATAAAGTTTCAATTTTTTCAGAATATGGGAGTTTGTCAGTACTTCATCCTCAAAGAATGAAATGTATATGTGAATATGGATTTGAACTGTACTGCTGCATTTCCAACAGCCATAGTAAGACATACTATGGCAAATGTATTTTACTCCTTCCTAAATAGAGAGTCTTTCTAATTTTGTCAAAAAAGGTGGCCGAAATACAATGCACATGTATAACTATTTTCTGAGAAGCTGTGTTCTCTGCTGCTAGCAGAACAATTGAAGTGATTGCCATTGATATGGCAATACAGTAATGATGAGAATGTGCTGCATTTCATATGCCTAATTTTTGCATTGCAGATATACAAGTCATTATTTTTTGTAAGTGAATACAAAGAAGCAGAAGCGACGTATACGTGTAAAGTCAGAGTTCTATAAGCTAAGTTTCAAGAAGTGTAGGGTGTGCAATAAAACTCCAGTACTCTAAAATGGAGATGTTGCATACATTCCCATGTGGGGAACTGATAGTGACTTGAAAAATATAGCACATTGTAAATATAAATTATATTTTGATATACTTTGTCAAAGATAGCTGATGTGAATTGCTTTGTCAATGTAAGACTCCGAGAACATATTTCCATCAATCATAGCAAATCCTTGTTAGTCTTGTCCTTCAGATAAAAATAAACTGAGAACAAAAATATCCCACTTGAGGTCATATATGTCAGACATAATGTATAGTGCCATCAGTTCTGATGCAAGATATTTTAACAAGAATTGTACCATGTAATTTACCCAAGTAACACTAATACATTTTATTTTGAAAATAAACATTCTGATCTCGTAAAAAAGTGATGTTTCAGCAAAACTTTAATACATCCTAAAGTTATAGCTAGCATTTTGCCTTTCTTGATGTCAGCAAAAGACATACTGATCCTTGCTGTCATAATTTTCAGCCAGCTCTAAGGTAATTGTGTGCAGCTAAAGGTATAATCACACATGACTGTAAACTGGAATTGATTCATTTGGTTTCAGACTGCATTAAGATTTATAATGATTATGTTCTTCTTTAGCACTGTTATTATCTGAACACGGAGATTGCCCTGGTCAGTTAAAACATTTATAATGCTTATTCAGACTGAAAAGTGACAGATCATAATAACTTCTAATAAGTTGTTGCCAACATTCACTTCTTTCTGACCGCATGATCTCACTTAAGTGGGCATACTGAAGTCTGACTCATTAGTTCACAGAATCCTTGGCTTCAGACTATTTTTAAACATTTTAAATCAGCATTGGATTGGCTTACACTGTTTGTTTATTGATCTGTTAAAGCCATCTGGATATGTTTGTTCCAGTGTGATGTGACATGTCTGCAGATTTTTGCATCAGGAATGATATACAAAATGAACCCTAAGAGGATTTTTATAAAGAATTTTCTGGTTTTTTTTTCAATTTTTGAAACCTGAAGGTATCTATCTATCTATCTATCTATCTATCTATCTATCTATCTATCTATCTATCTATCTATTACTATTTAGCTAAACAATTTTCCATCTATCTGTATTTTTATGGTAGTTAGATAGTATTGGCTTTAATTTACTTTACGTATTTATAATTTGATGACTGGGGTAATGTGTTTTCCTAACAGAATGATTTTCATACTTAATCCACATTCAGATCATAGAGATATGAAAGAATGGGCAGTCTTTATGGGACAGTACAATTCATAAAAGTTGAAGCTTTTAATTTACAACCCAAACAAAAAAATGAAATGCCATTCCAGGTGGGTTGCTTTTTTAGTAATCTGATTTGACAAGTGTACCAATTTTTTGAAGTCCACTTTATGACAGTGATCTTGGGGTACACGTTAAATAATGTTGAAAGGTAGACATTCAATATAGATTTTATTGGGGAAGGTCGCTAAACTTGTCTTAAACCTGTTTATGTGAAAGCAGTATATTTACAGCATTAATTCTTGTTGTGATTTTGATTTGTTGTTATCTGGAGGAATGGTTAGTGCATTATAATATATGTGTAGCAGGAATGAAAGACTCTGCTGGTTTACCACACATCCTTACTTATGAAAAATTTTCATTACAACTGCTGCTGTCTAAATGAATGAAAAGCCTTTCATATATTCATTTTATACGAGTGAGACCAAGAAGAAATCCCTAATTGTGGTCCTACATATATTTCTTAAGTTGCACAGTCTAGTTCAAGGTGAGGTAGCTATTTCCTACATTTCTTTTTTGATTTCACCTTCATGATCCTGGAATAATCAATGCATTTATCTCTTTCTCTCTCTCTCCCCATCTGTCTTTCTTGCTGTCTCTTCTGTACATCTGTCTCTCTCCCCCTCTGTTTGCATTTTCTGGTAGTCAGATTTCATCTATATATTTTAGTTATTTATAGTTTGTTGAATGGGGTAATACATTGCTGTGTAGTGTCCTTTTCATACCTATCCAAGATGTAGGGCATAGGGCTGTACAATGAACAAATACCAGAATAAAAAGAAAAAAAATGAAACCACCAATATCGCAGTGTAAAAAAAAAGATAAATCACATTCACTATATTTACATGGCTATGAGTATCATTTGATGGCTGTCCTTAAGATGAAAAGGTTAATTCTGGCAGTGTATTATTTATATGCTGGGAGGAATAGGAGATAAAAACAGCAGAAAATTTGATTGCCAACATACTAAAACAGAGGCATGGAGCTCTGTCTAGAAAAACTCATAGCCAGTTAGTGTTCTTATTGCTGCAGGATGAAAATCCCATGTTTTGAGGTTTATTATGAAGAAGAGATGTCAGGAATTCGTATCTTTATTATTTGGTCTTTTAGCAAAAAACATCACTGCATGAGGAAGAAGAAGTTATTGGGAATCCTGGGAAGTATGTCTGGAAGATAGGGAGAGGCAGGAGGTTATCACCAGAAGTTTAAAAAGTGTCAAATCAGTACAATAGGCTTTCTTATTGGAAGATATTAGTCTGTAGATAGCACTGAATTGAAGTATTCATTTCTAGTAAAGAAAAAAAGCAAATTTGGCTAGCTGTAGTTTTAAGGAAGGGTGTGTGTGTGTGTGTGTGTGTGTGTGTGTGTATGTGCGTGCATACGTGCGTGCGTGTGTGTGTGTGTGTGTGTGTGTGTGTGTGTGTGTGTGTGTGTGTGTGTGTGTGTGCATGTCTGAGAGAGAGAGTGAGAAGGATATTGATGGGGGAAGTCTACAAAAAAGTTGAAACAGGGGAACTTCTTTTCCTGTGTCAGTTCTGGCTTCCCCAAAACGTCTGTTTATCCTGGATTTTTTTTTCCTTTTCAATGTGAGGTTTAAATAATAGGATCATAATAGGATAATCCAAATTATCTGATCTGTAGTACTTCACCTATGGTGTTTATTGAAGGATAATTTATGGAGTAGTTCTGAAGGATACATTTTAATATAGAACTGGATCTGAAAAACATTGATTTTTGGGATGAGGTAGTATCTAGTGCTTAGAGAGTCAAACTTAAAGATGGGAGAGCTCATTTTGAACTGATTGTTTTCCTATGTGGACTACAAATGAGCATTAAATAATCACGTGGTTAGGACAGAAAATTTGTTTTGGTGGTAGAGAAGCAGTTGGAACAGAGTTAATAAAAACAAAGAAGAGAAGGGAGAGCACACACCCTTTGCATCATGTAAAACTTTCATGGTACCTTGAATGACCTGGTGGCAATTTCTTGCTCACAAGGTGAATCCAATTTTTGAACTCATGCTGTGCCAATGCTTTGACTAAATTATGCAAAAATATAAATCAATCTGAGTGATAAGCAATGGGTGGTGTAAAAATTCCAGCTAGATTGTATTGTGTGCAAAGTTTACTTTTTGAGATACTTACATTTGTTAATAGTCATTGTTATAAACATGAGTTGCTGTCACATGTGCTGTCTATATTCACTGTTCTTCGTGGCTGACAATTAAATTCTATATTCTGATTGATTTCTTAGGTGGCTGTTGAAAAGGATCCATCGATACCATTCTACCAAGCGGGATGCAAGAGCTAAATAAAGAATGCATTATGGGATTGTATGAGATCACCTCTAACAGTGAAATTCTTTTACTATTATGGATCTGAGAACAGTAAGCCATGCTGATTAAATGAGTTTAAACTGCCAAATTTGCACCTGTCCATTTACTAGCAGCTAAGATATATTGGCATTAGAGGAAGTGTACTGCAAACCAGGAGCATAAGGTGTGACAGAGAGGAGGTCTTAGAAAGCAACACCTGAAGAAGCTAATGGGAATAGTACTCATGGTTAGGTAAGCTAAGAGGGACGATTTGTCAGAAACTGAAAAACTGGTATTGCCTGCTCAGGGATTTGGGTTCATATTTTTATTTTCAAATATTAATATGCTATATTTTCTGATGTCAAATTTTTAAAACTAATAAAAATAGAGGATGATGAGTTCTCTGAACATAATCAAGTCATACATGCCCAAGAAATGGATTAAAGAAATTTGCAGATTTACTTGTGAATTTCTTGAATTTATTTTTAGAATACATAACATAAGGTTATGGTCAGAACCTTCATCTTAATTTTGTGTAATATATAGGGATTTTTTGCTGACTTGAGATCTTAATAGTTAAATATGAGGTCATTTTAAATCAAACAGTTTTTAAGGCTATTTGCTGATTAATGGTGTGCCTCAGTGCTGGCATGACATGTATTACAGCTTTCAAAGCTGTTAGTTGATAGGTTTTCATTGGTAGGAATCTTGCTATAACAACCTTATTCTAGTGAAGGTTCTAAAGTATGAATCTCTCCATAACACAGCTGTTTGTTCTCTCAGTTCTGAGTGATGATGACAGTGTTATTATTGTTATGTATGCAGTTTTAATGATGTACCAATGGGAATGAAAAAGAAACATTATTTAACAGAGAAAATTATAAAATGTGTCTCCTTCTACTGCCTTTCCCTCTCCATATCATAGTAATATTAAATAATTCTGAAGCTTTTAATGCAATTTTCTGAAAATTGTCAAATATCTTGGAAGTTTAGAAACCCCTTCAATAATTTATTCCTGTAATGAAAAAAAATTGTGTTGATTTTTATATATGACATAGTACTATTCCTTTAAGAAGACATTAATTCCTGTACAAGTTAGTCTTGAGTTTGTAATAAGAAATAAAGCTATTAAACTGTGCTGCCATTTTGTGTGCCAATAAAGCTGCTGTTTTATTTCAGCTGGTGGTGCCTGCTTACATCTTCACATTGCCAAAAGAGACAACTGAGTAACCTTGGCTGTGCATCATGATATGGGCTGGTATTCATAGTCGCTGCGGAAATGTGATAGGAGCATTCCTTAGCTTATGAATCAGCTTAGCAAAGGCAAAATGCTTAGAGGCCATTTACACTAATGCAAAAGACCTTAAAAAGTAACTAGATGTGAATAAGAAATGTTGTAAACCATAGCATGCTAAAAAGCTGGTTTTGCCATTCATAGTCCGACATCCCTGTGGTATACAAATCCTTTGTTAAAAGTGATGCTTTGCCATTAATATTGGAGTTACAATCTAAGAATGTGCACTTAGCCATTCTTTTATTAGTTTGTATAAGTAGGCACACGCATACTCCCTGACACATAAATGAATTATCACCTCAACAACCTCTTTATTAGTTTGTTTTAGGTGTGCACAATCACTAAAATGACACAATAAATTATTTTTCCCAGTGATTACTACAGCAGTCTGACTATGTACATCCAAGCACTTCCCTGACACACAACTTAATTATTTAGTTAATTTTTTCCCGAAGCAACCCATTCAGGAGTATGTCCAGGTATGCACAAGAAGCAAAATGAAATGTTTTCCTAACCAAACCATTCAGTAACATGTCCTAGTATCCACAAACACCAAAATGAAACATTTTTCGAAGTGACCTTTTCAGTAACATGTCCTAATATGCACAAGCACCAAAATAAAATACTTCCCCAAGTGGCCTCTTAGTTAAGCCTGTTTTTTATTCCGAGCACCAAAACGAAACATTCAACCAACCCCTTCAATAAAATGTCAAGGTATGCACAAGCACCTAAAGCAAACATTCACCCAAGTGACCCCTTCAATAAAATGTCAATGTATACACAAGCACATAAAGAAAACATTCACCCAAGTGACCCCTTCAATAAAATGTCAAGGTATGCACAAGCACCTAAAGCAAACATTCACTCAAGTGACCCCTTCAATAAAATGTCCAGGTATGCACAAGCACCTAAAGCAAACATTCACCCACGTGACCCCTTCAACAAAATGTCAAGGTATGCACAAGCACCTAAAGCAAACATTCACCCAAGTGACCCCTTCAATAAAATGTTGAGATATGCACAAGCACCAAAATGAAAGTGAAATGTTTCCCCAAATGACTCCATCAGTTACATGTACTATTATGCACAAGCACCAAAATGAAACATTTCTCCAAGTGATCCCTTCAGTAACATGTCCTAGTATGCAAAAACACCAAAATGAAACATTTCCCCAAGTGACCCCTTCAGTAACATGCCCTAGTATGCACAAGCACCAAAATTAAAACATTCACTCAAGTGACCCCTTCAATAAAATGTCCAGATATGCACAAGCACCTAAAGCAAACATTCACCCAAGTGACCCCTTCAATAAAATGTCAAGGTATGCACAAGCACCTAAAGCAAACATTCACCCAAGTGACCCCTTCAATAAAATGTCCAGGTATGCACAAGCACCTAAAGCAAACAATCACTCAAGTGACCCCTTCAATAAAATGTCAAGGTATGCACAAGCACCTAAAGCAAACATTCACCCAAGTGACCCATTCAATAAAATGTCCAGGTATGCACAAGCACCTAAAGCAAACATTCACCCAAGTGACCCCTTCAACAAAATGTCAAGGTATGCACAAGCACCTAAAGCAAACATTCACCCAAGTGACCCCTTCAATAAAATGTCCAGGTATGCACAAGCATCTAAAGTAAACATTCACCCAAGTGACCCCTTCAATAAAATGTCCAGGTATGCACAAGCACCTAAAGCAAACATTCACCCAAGTGACCCCTTCAACAAAATGTCAAGGTATGCACAAGCACCTAAAGCAAACATTCACCCAAGTGACCCCTTCAATAAAATGTTGAGATATGCACAAGCACCAAAATGAAAGTGAAATGTTTCCCCAAATGACTCCATCAGTTACATGTACTATTATGCACAAGCACCAAAATGAAACATTTCTCCAAGTGATCCCTTCAGTAACATGTCCTAGTATGCAAAAACACCAAAATGAAACATTTCCCCAAGTGACCCCTTCAGTAACATGTCCTAGTATGCACAAGCACCAAAATAAAACATTCACTCAAGTGACCCCTTCAATAAAATGTCCAGATATGCACAAGCACCTAAAGCAAACATTCACCCAAGTGACCCCTTCAATAAAATGTCAAGGTATGCACAAGCACCTAAAGCAAACATTCACCCAAGTGACCCCTTCAATAAAATGTCCAGGTATGCACAAGCACCTAAAGCAAACATGCACTCAAGTGACCCCTTCAATAAAATGTCAAGGTATGCACGAGCACCTAAAGCAAACATTCACCTAAGTGACCCTTTCAATAAAATGTTAAGATATGCACAAGCACCAAAATGAAAGTGAAATGTTTCCCCAAATGACCCCATCAGTTACATGTACTATTATGCACAAGCACCAAAATGAATCATTTCCCCAAGTGATCCCTTCAGTAACATGTCCTAGTATGTACAAACACCAAAATGAAACATTTCCCCAAGTGACCCCTTCAGTAGCATGTCCTAGCATGCACAAACACCAAAATGAAACATTTCCCCAAGTGACTCCTTCAGTAACATGTCCTAGTATGCACAAGCACCAAAATAAAACATTCACTCAAGTGACCCCTTCAATAAAATGTCCAGGTATGCACAAGCACCTAAAGCAAACATTCACCCAAGTGACCCCTTCAATAAAATGTCAAGGTATACACAAGCATATAAAGCAAACATTCACCCAAGTGACCCCTTCAATAAAATGTCAAGGTATGCACAAGCACCTAAAGCAAACATTCACTCAAGTGACCCCTTCAATAAAATGTCCAGGTATGCACAAGCATCTTAAGTAAACATTCACCCAAGTGACCCCTTCAATAAAATGTCCAGGTATGCACAAGCACCTAAAGCAAACAATCACCCAAGTGACCCCTTCAATAAAATGTCCAGGTATGCACAAGCACCTAAAGCAAACATTCACCCAAGTGACCCCTTCAATAAAATGTCCAGGTATGCACAAGCATCTAAAGTAAACATTCACCCAAGTGACCCCTTCAATAAAATGTCCAGGTATGCACAAGCATCTAAAGTAAACATTCACCCAAGTGACCCCTTCAATAAAATGTCAAGGTATGCACAAGCACCTAAAGCAAACATTCAGCCAAGTGACCCCTTCAATAAAATGTCAAGGTATGCACAAGCACCTAAAGCAAACATTCACCCAAGTGACCCCTTCAATAAAATGTCAAGGTATACACAAGCACATAAAGCAAACATTCACCCAAGTGACCCCTTCAATAAAATGGCAAGGTATGCACAAGCACCTAAAGCAAACATTCACTCAAGTGACCCCTTCAATAAAATGTCAAGGTATACACAAGCACATAAAGCAAACATTCACCCAAGTGACCCCTTCAATAAAATGTCAAGGTATGCACAAGCACCTAAAGCAAATATTCAGTCAAGTGACCCCTTCAATAAAATGTCCAGGTATGCACAAGCATCTAAAGTAAACATTCACCCAAGTGACCCCTTCAATAAAATGTCCAGGTATGCACAAGCACCTAAAGCAAACATTCACCCAAGTGACCCCTTCAATAAAATGTCAAGGTATACACAAGCACATAAAGCAAACATTCACCCAAGTGACCCCTTCAATAAAATGTCAAGGTATGCACAAGCACCTAAAGCAAACATTCACTCAAGTGACCCCTTCAATAAAATGTCCAGGTATGCATAAGCATCTAAAGTAAACATTCACCCAAGTGACCCCTTCAATAAAATGTCCAGGTATGCACAAGCACCTAAAGCAAACATTCACCCAAGTGACCCCTTCAACAAAATGTCAAGGTATGCACAAGCACCTAAAGTAAACATTCACCCAAGTGACCCCTTCAATAAAATGTCAAGGTATGCACAAGCACCTAAAGCAAACATTCACCCAAGTGACCCCTTCAATAAAATGTCAAGGTATGCACAAGCACCTAAAGCAAACATTCACCCAAGTGACCCCTTCAATAAAATGTCAAGGTATGCACAAGCACCTAAAGCAAACATTCAACCAAGTGACCCCTTCAATAAAATGTCAAGGTATGCACAAGCACCTAAAGCAAACATTCACTCAAGTGACCCCTTCAATAAAATGTCAAGGTATGCACAAGCACCTAAAGCAAACATTCAACCAAGTGACCCCTTCAATAAAATGTCAAGGTATGCACAAGCACCTAAAGCAAACATTCACTCAAGTGACCCCTTCAATAAAATGTCAAGGTATGCACAAGCACATAAAGCAAACATTCACCCAAGTGACCCCTTCAATAAAATGTCCAGGTATGCACAAGCACCTAAAGCAAACATTCACCCAAGTGACCCCTTCAACAAAATGTCAAGGTATGCACAAGCACCTAAAGCAAACATTCACCCAAGTGACCCCTTCAATAAAATGTCAAGGTATGCACAAGCACCTAAAGCAAACATTCACCTAAGTGACCCTTTCAATAAAATGTTGAGATATGCACAAGCACCAAAATGAAAGTGAAATGTTTCCCCAAATGACCCCATCAGTTACATGTACTATTATGCACAAGCACCAAAATGAATCATTTCCCCAAGTGATCCCTTCAGTAACATGTCCTAGTATGCACAAACACCAAAATGAAACATTTCCCCAAGTGACCCCTTCAGTAGCATGTCCTAGCATGCACAAACACCAAAATGAAACATTTCCCCAAGTGACTCCTTCAGTAACATGTCCTAGTATGCAAAAACACCAAAATGAAACATTTCCCCAAGTGACCCCTTCAGTAGCATGTCCTAGCATGCACAAACACCAAAATGAAACATTTCCCCAAGTGACTCCTTCAGTAACATGTCCTAGTATGCACAAGCACCAAAATAAAACATTCACTCAAGTGACACCTTCAGTAAAATGTCCAGGTATGCACAAGCACTGGCCAAATCTCCCATCTCATCTCCATATTCTGCTGGAAAACTGCTGCTTACTAGCATAAGTTCAGGACTAATTACATGCTTAGTATGCAAATGAGCTTATTATAAATTCATGTCTATGAATCATACTCATATGCATACATGTAAAGACCCTTAATAGCATAGTAGCTGCCCAACTATCGCTTTGCATTAAACATGTTATGCTTTTTTGATAGCAGGCTATGTTCACAACAACTCCTTCACATGTAGGTATTCATACTGAAATTCCATGATTTTCATATCCACATAGTGATGTTCTTTGTGGATCACCACTAAAAACTGTGAAACCCAGGACATGAATACTGCCCAGAACATTAGAACTAGGATCTTTTTTAAAATACATCAGAAAATGCCTTTTCAAAGCAGAAAACCCTATCTCCTTGCTACCAAGCTTGTAATAAGCATATTTTGCTGAAAAATACCCAATTAGCTTAACATTTTACAGAATATTAACATTTATCACTAATTTCTGGAATTTTGTTTAAATGTGACCCAGTTTAACCCATCAGAAATGATCAAGCTATGAAAACTTTTGCCTGGCCATGACAGAGAAAATGGTCAGCTCATTTTTTTGTTTATAGCAAACAAGTTAAAAGGTGAATACATATATATAAACAGTATGTTATATGCTACATGGAATGGAATGGAAGCAGTATAGAGTTAATTTTCATTTTCTGAGTGACAGACTGCTACATATGAGTTGATAATAGGTATGATCAATAATCATTTTTTTTTTTTTTTGCTAAAATTAAATAATATCCATTGCAATTAATTCATGGCAACTACAGACCCTTTTTTGATTAAAAAAGGTACTACATCATGTCTTTTTCACTGTGCTTCATGAAAGGGAATGCATTCACTGATATATTCAAGCTAACAGCAAAGGTGTTGAAGCTTTTGTCAGGCGCTTTCATATACTAGATGAAAATTGTGTTGTAAAAACTAAAGATGAAAATTTAAAGAATGAATTGCGACATGGCTGGCTAATTTCTGTCAAAAGTAATAAGTGAATTTAACTTTTGAAAATGCAATTCAGATTGTTGGAGAGGTGGAATTACTAAACCAGCAAAATGTTGATAATAATGCTGCTAATGATGTGTGTGAGATAAAATGCAAAGAAAATGGCAAACTCAGTAAACAGCATGATGCCAAAGAATGCAAGCATATGCATGAGAAGTGGAGTCAATGCAAGGCTTGAAAATGTGCAAGGTGTAATCACTTATATACTGAGTAAGAGCAGTGTGCTGTGCATGGCAGAATGTATAAGAACATGTAAAAAAAACTTGCTGCTGTTTGTAAAAAAAGTTAGTGAAAGAATTAGCTACTGCAAATAAAACTATGAAGTGTTTGAACAATATTTTCCTTGGTACAGTTACTGCTATGCAAACACAGAATCAGAGTAGCTGATTAAACTCCCAGTTCATGGAACTGCTGTAAGCTTTAAGATTTATATAGGGAATATGTTACAGGTGTATCATGTTCTACTTACAGAAGTATCTTAAATCATCCACAGCTGCATGAACTGGAAAGAGAGATATGTAACACTGCAGCAAAACTAGTGTACTGGCAGATTTTAATGAGGTCTGAGTGGAAAAGGAACCAGTTTGAGTTATGGGTTAAAGTAGTGGAAAGTCCACATATAAATGTTCTGCTCAGCTGTGGCATGTGATCTGGGGCTGACTGTCAGGATAAATTAAATATATGTTGATGTGCTTGGTGAAACTGGTCAACTTAGCTATGAGCCAGTACAGAAAATGTGTAAAGCTAGACTCTATGTATGCTTTAACCACATGTAGAAGAATGCCATTTTCTATGTTGTCCAAAGTTGAGGCAGAACTCAAACATATGCAAGTACTTTGTGTGATCAAAAGTGTAACTCAACCATCTAAATTATGTGCTCCTGTGGTCTCAGATATTAAAAAGAATAGTAATATATGGATATAGATTTACTTGAAAAAGCTAAGTGATGCAGCCATGAGAAGAAGATTTATTCTATTAATTTTAGAAGGCATTTCACCCAGGATGGTTAATACCAAACTGTTCTTAAAATTAGATACTTTAATTTGGTTTTGTGAGATATCGTTAAAGAAATGCAGCCCAAAACCAGCAACCTTCATTATTCCAATTCAGCGATTCTGTTTAGTACCATCTGACATAACTTCGATATCAGAAACATTTCAAGTTGAGATAAATAATCTTTTTTGATGGCTTGAAGTATTGTTTATTTTATCCATGATGTACTAGAGCTTGGTCCTGATAAAGAGATGCATGACTAGAGATTGGAGGCAGTTCTTAAAACTAAACAGAAACAAATATTCTATTGGGAAGTTTGAGTTTCAATGGTTCAGTCAAAATATTATTTGAATCAGAACAGATACAGGCAAGAGCAAAGCAACTGTACATCAAAAAAGTCAAATCTATTTATTTGAGTTGTGTCAGACCCTAGACATGACATATGTTTTTGCCAAACTCATGCCACATCTGACAAAAGTGCCACTAAAACTCCCAGACGTATTAACAAATGATGGACCCTCATCATGTAGGGATGTTGAAGCCCAAGCCTTCCGCAGAGTGAAACAAATGCTACTAACAGCCAAATGAGTTATCCAAGATTAGAGCATACTTGGTGCCAAATAAGTAGCCAAAGAACCCAGAAGAATGCAATTGTATCAGTTATTCAAATGATAGCTAAGCTGAAGCCACTACCTAACGTAACAGAAGAATGCTTTAAAGGACCATCTTCTTATCTTTTTAATATACATCAGCATAGCAAGATCTGATGCCATGCCTACACAAAATGAACTGGTTGAGTTGTCTCATTCTGACAGCCCTTGGTTGATCAGTACTCTGTATAGCAAGCAGATGGAATCCTTAAGTTATATGTGCACCAAAATCATAAACAAGGTTATGTCATGTGATTATCCACCATGCTGGGTACATTAGGGGGAAATGCTTTATCCAAGATAATCTTGTGAGCCACTCCTTACTGACTGGTCTAGGACCTGGCAGTCTAGACCAGTTTCCCATCATTAGCAATGCACATGTTCCTCCAGTTGAGAGAACCCAGAATGTACCCGAGTAAAACCCAGACAATAACGTGACCCACAAACTGTATGTGTAGCAATCTCTGACTACTCCTTTGACACACTTCAAAATGGTACATAAGTTCTACCAATGGTGTCTTGCCATATACCTTAATCTCTCCTAGCCATTTAGTGTGCTGCTAGACAACCAGTGTTTAGAGTAATCATGAAGACCAAAAAGTCTCACTATAGTATTCATCACAGCCAAGTGGACTGTTATTGTCATGGCAGCTTCTTGGATCCTCCAACAAGGTGCTATATAGTGATCAAGGAGCTGCAATTCCTATCTTCTGGTAGCAAACAGCTATAAAATGACCAAAGACCCCAGGGCTGTGCTGCTTCTCTATTCTTGGCACTCTGAGCCCAGGAATTCTACTGCAAAATAGGAGTTACACTTTACCAATCATCCATAATCCCTGTGAGATTGTTGTTGTAAGGATCTCTTTGGACCCAGAAGTAGCTGATGAAACTCGATAATCTGCAGTTGAGAAAGACTGCCAGCTAGAGCATTATTACTCCCAGAAAAATGCCAAATTAATGTGTTAACTATGCAAAACTTGTCACTTAATAAGGGCTGAACCCATTTTGAACTAGAGTTTTTTTGGGGGGGTTAAAATGATTACCACTCTCTGGCTATCCAAATGAAAAACTACCTTTGTATTACTCAACTCATCATGAAATAGCATGAACTACCTAAATGGGTATGAGCTCCAAAAATATAATGACCTTTCTACTCTCCCTAGATCATGATCTTAGCATTAGCTCTGGAAGGTATTGCCCTTTAAAACAGACCCCCATGTTATGCCCACCATCAGTTGTATCAGTAAGAAAATGGATCACGTCTGAAGCCACCCTGTTCTTCTGCCACAAGAAAATCCCATTGAAATAGGTATGAAAGTGGACCTTAAATGAAGGCTTTCCTTTAGCTACCTTGTGATATTTATTGTATGATGTTCCTGACCTCCTCCGCTCAACATGTCTCATAAACATTCTCCCTATAGCCACAACCCTGCATACACAATTAAGAAGAAGGAGCTCCATAACCAGTGTAATAGTCACTTTCTTGGCTCCATGAATATTGCAATAATTGACTTCAGTTGATCTAACTAAGCAATTTTGAACACTAAGAAAATTATAACAATATCCCAGCCCAAGAATACCAAGGCTTTCAACGAGCCTTTTCTATTCTCTTTTCTGTTGCAAGAGGTTCCACAATCTCCTTACATAACTGAGTAAACTGTTCCTTGCCTTCTTGAACACTGAGTGCACTCTCTGTGAGATCAAGAAGTTAAAATAGTGAACTACCACTATATAAGACTGTACTGGATTTTTTAAAAATGGCACTTGCTACCACACAGCCTATGTACATGTTCATTTCAAAACAAAACTGACACTCGGTTTGCATGGCAAACAATGGCCAGTATTAATCACATGCTAGCAACAAATGGATATCAAACTCTGTCTAATTTTACCAGCCACTCACATGGGTGCTGAAACCATAGAGTAAGGGGGGTGGGGAGCCCCCCCCCCCACTTTCAGATCATACCTCTGTACCCTTCGTTTTCCACACAACTCCCAACTGCTGCAATGATGTCACATCAGTGCACATATTTCCAGTTGTTTTTTGCAAGCAGGAGCAAACGGATTTATTCAAAGCTGCTACCAGGATTTATATTTGCAGAAGCCACCTGTAGATGCTCTGGACTGTTGCTGCCAGGATTTATAGTTAGCCAAGCTGCTGCCAGAATTTATATTTGCAGAAGCCGAAATGCTCTGGACTGTAAGATGTAATTGCAGAGTGGAGCGCGTGTGTTTGTGTGTGTGTGTGTCTGTAAAAATACCCCCAGCAGGATACATCTGGTGGCTAGAGGTACTCAGGCTCAAACCCTGTACCTTGGGTACAGGTAAAAAGAGCTTAAAGTCCCTAGTCACCATCACTTGTGAATTTATGCCTTACATATTTGTTCTGTTCCTCTGGTAAAACAAAACCTTTTATTTTAGCAATTTTCTAAGGTTATCAAATCGGTATTTGAAATGTGTCCCTATTTTGGGGCTGTATTCCCCCATTATTGGCTTTGTTCTGTATTTTTGTTCTAAGAGGTTGAGAGCTATGGTGAGAAGTGAGAACTGAATTCACTAAATGATATGATAGCCAAAGATGGTCTTCCTGTCTTTTAAGAAACTGCTGGTTTAGCTTAGTGGTATCTTGCTCTGACTGTAGTGCATATGGTTCAGTGAAATGCATGGCAGTAACATAACATTTTATGCCAGCAACTTTCCAAAATTATATATGCAATGTTTAAAATGTGTCCCTAGATTTTGGCCTTTTGCCCCCCCCCCCCCCATTGAAAATAAGTTTAAGAAGCTGTGCAACATGCCTATGGCTTGCACTCTGCTGTGATACTGTATTTATATATTGTGCGTAGAAGTAGACTGTTATGGAAATGTCCTGAACAGGGCATTTTGTCATTATTGGTGCATGCATTTTGCTTCATTGCCTACTGGAAAAATGTTCAAACAATACATTTAAAATGCAGTTGTGTGTGGAAGTAGACCTTTATGATGGACATATTCTGAATAGGGCAGTTTTGTCATTATTGGTTAATGCATTTTTGTTTCATTGCCTACTGGGAAAATGTTTAAACAAATTTAAAATGTGCTATCTTAAGTCTAACAAGTGTGCTGTATTATACAAGGAATATAATTTAATACAATCAGGAAGGTGAATCAAGGAATGCATGCATGTATGCATGGCCCTAAAAATGTGTTTGAAAACAGCGCAGAGGAAAGGGTGAAAGGCTCAAAATCATGGGCAAATTTTAAGCTTTACTCTTGTTACCAAAGCAATGGATGAAGGTAAAACAGTTCACACCACATTACCTTGACCTGGCCAAGCCTTGTGACACAATCCCCTACTCAGGTTTCGTACAAAAGGTGAATAATGTAGGAGCAAACACTTACATCAATCACCAGCTGTATTGCCAGCTTAGCTCTCAGGATGCAGGAGATCAAAACAGGGGAAGAGACCAGTCACCAATGGAGTCACCCAGGGTTGGGTGCTGAGACTTTTTCTGTTTGGCATATACATCTCAAAAGTAAAAGGAAATGCCACAGAGCTTTGGCCGGCTAAGTTTGAGATGACTACAAGCTAAGAGAAGTTATTGAATCCCCAAATGACTTAACCATCATGCAGGAAGGTCTGTCCCAAATAATAACTGGTGTCAAAATCATGACAATGCCCTCTGAGAACTGATCCAATTATTTGGCATTTGGGAACTTGTGTGTACAGTGACCTAACTTTTGACCAACATGTGCCCAGAGTCATAAGAAAGCCTTTCTATATTCGACAGCTTATAAACAAATTGATTGCGACTAGATCTAGAGATGTTGTTGCCCCCCTTTACAAAGCTCTCATTATGTCAATCATTTTGTATAATGCCCACTTTGGCATGTATCTGTCCAGCCCCATGCAACAATTGGAATAACTTCAGAGATACCTTACTAAAAAGATACAAGCCCTAAACAATAGGTCTTGCATGGACCACCTCAAAGATTTATTACTATACTCAGTATCCTACAAAGTGCTTAGAGGTGACATGTCTGGCATACAAAGCATCCTCCGTCATAATATAGATGGACCTACTGAACATCAGCAGGTCAAATGGCATCAGAAATACTCAATCCAGGTATCTAAACTGAATGTTGTGGAGAGATGGATATATATCACAGAGGCTACCACTGTTCTGGAACAGACTATCCATAAAAATAAAGCAAAGCTCATCCATTCATATTCAAATGCAAACTGGATCTAGGGATGGGTAATAGAAAATGTACTCCAGGATTTCCCCTCATGCCACTAATGGATAGAGGCAGTTCCTAAATGCTGTATCCATTACATGGCTCCCTCAAATTATCTATGATATGATCACAGTTCTCACTAGGGCTAATATACAATTATCAGCCATGGAGATAGCTAAGACCAATCAGAAAATGTTAATTCAAGCGCCAAAAGGGAATTAGCTAAGCTTAAAATGTCCTCCAAAAGAACCTATGTTGTGGTAGCAAATAGTTATAAAAAAATTACCCTTTTTAGTTCACTAAGTGCCACTGTCACCCTCCACCCCCCCCCCATCTTTAACAGCTTCCGGCACCCCTGACCACTCATCACTAAGCTGGTTAATGATGCATATTGAACTCGGGCCTCTTGCTTACTGATGCTGTCATTTATGGAGGATCCCTGGCAGAAGGACAGATGATGAATCAGATGATATACTCCTTCTTTATTTTTAGGGACATGGCCACAGGGAGAAATTATGAATGGATCAAAATGGAAACCTGAAAAGGTACAGCTACTCTCCCTGCATGCACTTCCTTGTTCAATAACTCTGTTACCTCTTTTGCCTTTCCATTCAGAGGACCTTACATTTTAACAAAATGTTCTTTCCAATGTGGCAGTTGATTTGATGGAAACTCTTTAGGAAAAACCCTCTAACAATATTTGCTTCCTGTGGCAATCAGGATATTCTTTTGACAAGGCTGCCAACACCTCTGTTTAATGAGTGAATGTGAGTCCCTATTTTTGGTGAAGACCATAAATAGATTTTACTTCCCAGAATCCCTAAAAGGAGATATGACCTCTCTGCAGTGGTCTAGCTGGGAAATATGACTGTCTAGAGTCTGCCCTGTGAGGAAAACCATGCAATTTGGTCCTTTCATCGAGCCAGCATTTCACAACTGGGTGTTCACTTCCACAAGAGCAAGCATATGGAAATTCACAAAATAGCCATGTATATTTGCCTATGCTGAAGGCTCATTGTATCTTAAATATGAAAACTCACCTCATTTAGGCCTCACAGGGCAGATGACTTTTGTTTATCAGCAATGACTCCTAACGAGGTGTACACATTGTGCTCCTCACATCTCACCATTCTGTTGGCCATTTTTAACCTGTAAGCTTCTGATTTACCAAAGCCAAGTAGAACAACCTCTGAGACAGCGAGCTTTCTTACTTTCCGACATGTCATAATTATATCACACGCAAATTATAAATCCTTGGATCTAGTGGATCTGATGCTGATCGTATTATGTGCAAAAGTTCCTTCAGGGTTGGATCCTAGAATGCCTTGTATGCTAGGCATAGATTACATTTCAGTAACCTGGTGGAGACAGAGTATGAAGATAAGACTTTTAGGCAATCCATATAGGACATGTATTTATAACCTGGATTTTTCTGGTAAGGAACCTTTCTGGGTGTCCAGATGTTGCTTATGTCTTGTCGGATACATGCTGATGCTCAATGATGAGTCTGATAAGGGGAAGGTAAGTGTCACTATGACTTTCTTCGACCCAGATGCCATGCCCTTACTTATAAGTTGGGTGGCATAGAAAGATTTCTTTACTACCTTGGCCACATGTTGGTCAAAGTCCAGATTACTGTCTATATATGTTCCCGGATCCCTGATAACTGGGTCTGCTCTTGGGGGTGTCTTATCAATGGAGTAATTACCCTGAGTGGCAGTTTTAACAAAATGCACTATAATGCATTTCTTCACATTGAGTTTTAATCCTTGACTTTGGCAACAATCATTTGTCTGTGTTAAACCCTCTTGTAAAATGTTTCTGTCATAGGGGGATCTATTATAGCTCCCAATTTGCAGTCATCTGTGAATTTGGTCAGCCAAATGCCCATGGCATTTTCCTTTACCTCATAGTAAGTAGATGCCAAATAGGAGCAGTCCCAGCACAGAGTAGATGAGGTACTCTGCTGGTGACCAGTCTCTTAGTAGAGGTGGTATCACTAAAACTGACTTTCTGAGTCCTGTCTGTGAGCCATCTGGCAATCCAGTGAGTTAAATAGG
This sequence comes from Protopterus annectens, assembly GCF_019279795.1. NCBI lineage: Eukaryota > Metazoa > Chordata > Ceratodontiformes > Protopteridae > Protopterus > Protopterus annectens. Next base: position 1,479,112,689 of record NC_056737.1, read on the forward strand.
GGTTTATGCCCAGTTTGGTGAGTTTGTCAACAATACCTGAGAGGGCATTGTATCAAATGCCTTAGCCAGGTCCATCTAGGTGGTATGCACCCCCCTCCCCATCTATTGCCTTGGAGACCTTCTCAAAGAACATCATCAGATTTAGTAGGCATGACTTTCCCATTGACAAAGCCAAATTGTGTCATATCCAATGTTTGAAGATTGCCTATGTCTTTGTTGATTATTTCCATAATAATTTATTCCATGGCTTTGCTTATTAGAGTAAACATACTAATATGTCTGTAGTTACTGGTGTCAGTTGATGGTCCACCCTTGTGAAATGGGATAACCATTGCAGTCATCCATTCTCATGGTACATAGCCTATTTTGAGGCTCTACTTGTAAAGTGGCTTAAATGGACTGAGCAGGAGACCGCTTAGATGCTGACCATCTTTGCTGGACTGGAGTATCTCATGGGACGCATACAATGGAACTTCAAGATGTTTGACATTTGGAACCAGATTTTGAGGGATCATCAATAACATATGAGGATATAGCTGACTGGAGTGCAGGTTCACCACTGCTAAGATGACCTGCATCAGACAGACACAGAGGTACTTTGTCAGAGGTTACCTGAGGTGGATCAACAGCCAGTGGATGCATGCAGTAAGTTTCACAATCCTACTTATACCTGAACATTTCTACAGAATTTATAGATATAGCTGTTTCCCAAATATATGAGATGCATGCCTTTTAAAACCATTAAGTAGCTGATCTGACATTTATTAAGAAGACATTGTGAGTTTTCTCCCTATAAGTATGGATTCTGTGTATATGTGAATAATAACTTATCAATAACTTTGAAGTCTGTTCCTTTTAATAAAGTAAACATTCTTATTACAGTGCCATTTGTTTAACCCTGGAGGAATGACTGTCCAACTGGCTGCACATAACTTTTAAGTTGTGATATTTGTTGATAGCTGGTATTTGTGTTGATCATGATGTCCTATAGCATTTGTGTTTGATGTTACTTTATTCAACCTTTATCTGCAGGAATATGGATATACACATGCAGTACTAGTTTGCCGAGAAGAGATGGGTTCTGGCTGCTTGCTTAGCCTGTGAAATCTTGGCAGGTTGTGGGTTCACCTCCACATGGGGAAAGCTCTCATTATATTCTTATCATTGTGTCTTTCACACATTGTTGAAGATGCTGCTCTACATACTTGCTTATTGCTATTAATGATTATTGTGTGCATGCTTACAAAATAACTAAATTCTTCGCTGGATTTCTACAGATATCTCCATAATCCATAATGTTCTGCCAACAGCATCTCTTTAACTACAGTATTATGTGTAAATGTTGGAACAGGCTGGTATATTTCTGCCAAAAAGTTTTGTGGAATATGATAACATTTGCAAAATGAATTATTTGTATAATTGTGTCATTTTTTACTAAATTGACTTCAACAATACTCTCATCCTTATATTTGGAGGTAGTCAGACATACAATTGGAATGCAAAACAGTGAGATACACTGATATCATGTATGCATTTGATTTATGATGTGTACATTGCCAATGAATATTTGTACGTTTTATGTCCTCCCGCATAAAATACGTTACTGTGTCCCTGATGTACAGCACATTGTAGTTGTCTGTCAGCAGCTATGTGACACATGACAGTGTTCCACTCTCTGAGGAATGACATTTTTCATCTGAGGTTTTTGGTTGTGACCACTGTGCTGACATGTAGTCGTTCTTGAAACTCATTTTCCTAAATGCACAGCACTTTGTCTTTTTTTAAAGCCTAAGCCAAGATCATAATTAGTACCCATTTTTGCACATTCATAATTATAAGTCTTTTCACTGCATTTCTGTCATACACTCTTAGGCAAGATGGATTAGCTAGGCAGGTAGTTGTTAGGGTTAGAGTGCGGCCATAGCTTACAGTTGCAGGCTAAATCTGAGGTCATCCCGGTCTGTGTTCAGTTCTGCTCCAAGATGTATAAGAATATGTGTGCTATATTACAAAATGTGTACAGTGATTCTTTGATATGCTAAAAGGGAAACATTTTTGAGAAACTGATTTGAGCAATGTACTGTATGTCACTGTTATTTTAGGACTACATTATTCATAGTTGCTAGCGTTGTTGCCTCACAGCAAGAGGTTCTCCCATTCAGTTCTTGGCTGGAGTGTGGGGAGTCCCTTCTGTGTGGAGTCTGCATGTCCTTCCCGTGGTTGGGTGGCGTTCGAAAGACATACGTAAATGGGTTTGCGAAGGTTGGATGTCGAGCTGGCACTTTGGCGTTCGTGAAAATCTACTGCCAATCATTAGTGGTCCAGAGTTCCACTGTGGCGACCCTTAAATGGGAAAAGCCAAAAGACAAACAATTATTCATAGTTGCTCTTTTCCTTTTGCAGGTGATGAGGACAGGACTCGGAACCATGCCCTGTGCATCGAGTCAAAAGAATAAAGATGGATATAGAATTGTGGTGAACCAAGTTGGAACCATGCCCTGTGCATTGAGTCAAAAGAATAAAGATGAATATGGTATGGTGGTGAACCAAGTCAAGAATAAACAATAGTAAAGCCTTGAGAAACTCCGACTTGAGATATGCCAAGTTATTTATTAAAACACAAGAACATAAGGTGCAAAGCTTTCAGGAAATACCCTGCCACAGTGCAAATGAAGTTGAAACATTTAATCCAGTTTATAAAACAATTTAAATGCAATCACATGACACAAACAACCAATCAGAGATTATTAAATCCAATTAATGACAAGAACACTAACAAATACATATAAATTATAATATAAAAATGCATATTGATTATATTGTCAAAACATTCACTAGTATAGTAAAATAAAATGAATCAATGATATTTTATCTGTTTCTTTGTTAAAATAGGTTTAATACTAATTGCACTATTTAAACCAGGTTCTGAATCAGCTTGCAGCATTAGAATCCAGTTATATTCATTGATTTCCAAGGTATTGTTACTGTACCCCCATGCTTTTATGCATAACATCAGTTAGTCTGAATTTAAACTCATGATCAGAACCAGATTCTGAAATATGTTTGAATATTTATGTGTATGTCAGATTTGTGTTCTGTAATGCAATCCTTCATTGTACAACTATATTTACCATCATAGACAGAAGGACATCTAGTGCAGGTTCCTAGGTACACTATGTTTGTAGTATTGCATGTAGCATAGCAATTAAAGTTATATTGAGCAGATGTACAGGCTGGAGAAGCAGTGTAGGGGGGGTAGAGATATGTAGATTACTTTGTTTTTATAAATAAAACAGATCTGATCTTTGTTACAGGCTCAGATTTGTAACAATAATATGTATATTACTTACAATGCAGGAATACTCATCACACATCAGTAAGGTAAGTGCAATACTAACACGATACCTGTGCTTGCAAGTCTGATTTAACTAAAAATATGTTTAAATATCATTTAGCTGCAAGCCGTGCTTTCTGAAGAGCATGATTTAAAGTGATAAGCTCAATTATACATGCCGCTGCATGACCCTGAGTAAGCTGCTCACATTGTGTGATGGATACAGCGCCCTTAACATACATTGCTATTGAAAATGTCCATAAGTATAAGGTGTTGTGTGCATGAGAAGCAATCCACTAGCAGCAGATCTGTTAATTATAATTGTGCTATTTAATAAGGTTTGTGTCATTTCATTTGGAATTATGTTTTAAATGAGACTTTCAATGTATGCTAATATCCCTTCATTCTCATATTCTGATATGCAGAACTCACATGTCGACAGGACTTAATGTCACTTAGACTGCAGATGTGTACGTCAGTTTTAGTTTACTGTCAACTATGATTTTCACAGGAATGGGTAGCCTAATAGGCATTTGGTTTTCAATGTTATGGTTTTGATTACTGATATGCATCACATATGGTGGTACAGTTGGCTATGGTCATGACATACTGTAAGGTTTCATGAAGACTGTTTTCTGCCTGTTCATTGTGTCACAATGGATATCTTATGTAGATAGATAGTATCAGACATTCCTTTATAATTTTTATCCTTTGTTGTGAATCGTCTTGATAGAACATGGGACCTATGGGCAATCACCCATCAGACTTCGGTAACAAGTCCTCTGATAATGACAACCATGATGATAGTGAGGATGCCAATGAGGAAGTTGAACCTACATGTGCCATCATCCCTGCTGTACCTTGCAGGAGACAGTGCATAGAACAACAGCAGGAAGATTATTGAGAGCAGATCTGAGAGGTGGTGACTGACATGCTTTGTACACTGATGAGGGATATGATGGGGAATTTCATTCAGTACATGGCACAGGCTGTGTGTGACTCATTCAGGGAGATAGCCTGAGAGATCATTTGTAGTGTTCATCCCATCAGGGCAGTCTCTCAGCTCTGTAAGTATTGTCTGTGTGATCCACTTTGTAATGCTGCCACCATTGTGTTTGCCATATCAGTGACAGGACTATATATGCATACTTATGCATTTTTACCATTTTACTGCCATGAGTATGTAATACAGGTCCCAATGTACACTGCAGATGTCATGTGACATTCAGCATTATGTATCAATGTGTGCGTTACACACATTACCACATTAGACCTTCATTCAGCATTCAGCTGTCCGTGAACTTCAGCAGTTAACATGCAGCTAAATTCCACTGTAAACATATCTGTTACTTTCAGAAACTCAGAAACAAGATGTTGTCCATAGTCCAGCACTACCATAGTGGTATGGGTATGATTTGTGTATTGCCATGGCATGCATGTGCAACAAAAAGACATGCCCTTGTCCATGTATTTTTGATGACAGCTTTTATGCTGTCCCAGTGGCATTATGTCATGTTATGTGTTATGCATTGGCAGTGCTGATGCCCTGCTAGGCCATATAAATGTATCTCATACATATGGGCAGTCCTTCTTTACTGAATGCATAGCCTGACAATGTAATGTTCAAGTATACACCCCAGTAATGATAATTTATTCAGGAACAACACAGTACAGTATGCTGTCTTTGGTCTGCGTTACATTTCCACATTCATTTGTTATTCACATAAATTCACATCTTTCAGCAAATGATATACATATTCAGTGATTCTATACACATCTCTGCTGATATTCCAATCCATCAATCCATTCTGAAACATAGTTGTACCTTTTAAATGTGAGCAATCATTGAATTAATGTTAATGTGCTATAATGTTCCTCACGGGACTGCCCTATTCCACAAGTTGTTTTACTTTTCCATGACAGTGTATTTGTATGTGATACCAATTCTTAGCTTGCTTAGCTATGCCTGTTGATTGTATATAATTACACAACAGTGTGTGTGCGTGTGTGTGTGTGTGTGTGTGTGTGTGTGTGTGTGTGTGTGTGTGTGTGTGTGTGTGTGTGTGTGTGTGTGTGTGTGTGTGTGTGTGTGTGTGTGTGTGTGTGTGTGTGTGTGTGTGTGTGTGTGTGTGTGAGATTTATACATGGCCATTTTTGTTGACGTCATTAATGTAGTCTGCCAATGACATATACATTTGCCATTTGCTTCAATGTATTTTGGGTTGGCTTCTAAAGCACCCTATGTAGTGTATGCATGCATTTGCAATCTGTAACATTATCTTGTGCTACTTTATTATTGTCTTCCTTGATGTGGGCCCATGTTGTCCAGCTCTCTTCCACCTTTGTAGGTATGTAATATATTTTGCTGTATGTTTGTCTTTGTTGGAATTCTTGTCCATTTTCATGTATTAGTTTGGTTACAAGGTCAACATGTGCCAACTCTATGGTAATTATACAGATGCAGGACATATACATACAAGATGCTGGCTAATTCTTGCAATACATCCTTCTTCTTGTTATACTTGTCTGTTACATTCGAACCAAAGTACATTGTTGAAATTCACGTGCAGCACCTGATATTTGTCATAAAGCAGTACTGCTAATTTGTGACCATATATTGTTATTACATGTCATTATTGTGTGTGTGTGTGTGTGTGTGTGTGTGTGTGTGTGTGTGTGTGTGTGTGTGTGTGTGTGTGTGTGTGTGTGTGTGCGTGTGTATCCCTTCGAATGGTCAACATTTCACAATGTTGACATTCATATGGCTGAGACCATATGATCGACATTTGAAATGTCGACCGTAGGGAACCGGCATCTTCCTACAGTGCGGAATGGAAAGATTTCCAATTCCACACTGTAGTGCGATCTCGGTGCAATGCGATAATGTGATATAGATGCCTTATATTACTGGGTTTGGCATAGCAGGACTGTTGTCAATGCTGTAATTAACATGGAATTCCACTTTGCGGAAGACTAAAATAAAGACTTAATTTTTGCATTTCTTTGTAGATTGTGTGGCTTTATCACCAATCATTTGGCTGTGATAGCCCCTCCTTTAGTATGTTATCATCATATGTGGACTCAATGATTGCATCCAGTATGCAAGAATCAGCAAACACGGTAAGCCAAAGACTGTATACTTTAGTCTAAACTGTCGGGAAATACATTCCAAACAGTAAGGGGCCAAGCACAGATCCCCGGGTACACCAATGATGACAACTCTACTGGTACACATTGATTCACCAGTTTTCACAGTATATGTTCTGTCAGTTAGCGAGTTGCTTACCCGTCTAGTGACATGAGGTTTAATCCCAAGCTGGGAGAGTTTCTCAATGATCCCTGCATGGGGGATTGTGTTCATACCCTACACCAGTTGAGGATAGTCAGTATGCACTGTCTTACCTTCATCCAGGCCTACCACACAGAATCAATGGGCTAAGACAACATCACAGATTGCCTACATGTGACTTATTACATACACCTTCCTGATATGGTCGAATACGCACTTCACCACACTCTCCACACAGACTATGTTGCTGTAGAAGGATGTTTTCAACATGCATCCATGTGAGTTGTGGATGGGGGAGAACAACACCCGATGCATGCATGTATAGAGACATCCTGACTCTCCTCATCTATGAGGTAGACCAACATGTCATCGTGGACCTTTTCAAAATGGACACTAGTGATATCCTGGCTGCTTGCAGCAGACCTGTGTGAGTTGTTAATGCTACATGTCTGGTACATCTGTTAAATGTCTTCATAGAGGTTATTGATGGCATGCATGATGACAATGCTATCAGCCTTTTTAACTTTGACAAGCACTAGGCATCTGACACAAATTCACACTTGAGGTATTCACTCAGCATTGTCAGATGTGGCCACATGCACCTATATCACTTAGTGGGTAGACCAGTGTATGACATACATGGCATCTAAATATGTTGACATGTGTGAAGTGACCTATATCTCAGGTCAAGTGATCAGGTCTGTACATCAGGGCTGTCTGCTAGGACCTTTCCTGTCCATTATTTAAGTGATGTACATCATAGAAAACATGCACATCCTGTGTCGAAAGAGCTGCCTGAAGGACTACAGATTGTAGGCAATCATTAAATCCAACTGTGATAATAGTATAATACAGACAGTATCAACACACACCAAATATTACTGCCACCGCAATAACAACAGCTGCAATGACAAGAAAACATGGAGGGATTTGTTACATCAGGAAAACAAACGTACATACCAAGCATAATGTAGCATTCACTCTATAGTCAGACCAATAGGTGTGTGACCTGTGTCCTGGAGTAGATGGTAAGTGAAACATCCATCCGCATGTGTTCACAATGCTGACTACTCCTTTGTATGTTACACAACTACTGAGTATGGGAAGGGCATCCACTTCAGAGGCTATAATGCCTCCATAGTTCACAGCTTTCATCACACCAAAGTGCACCCTTCTTCATGTACCTCCCCTGCACATCTTCCAGTAATGTGCAAATGAAGTGTACTACCTTTGTCACAGTGAGCTGTCAAACATTTTATTGGCCATACCTAGGTATTCTTTTTGTGGCATAAACATTACTGACTGATAGTGCACAACCCCCCTCAAGTTGTTACACCACATGCATGTGTGCTAACTTTTCTGGTGAGGCACACAGTACATGCATAGGTGTTTGACAACATTAATGACATGGGTAACATTTGTGAAATTGTGGATTGTGAAAAAGATTATATATGTATATATGTGTGTGTGTGTGTGTGTGTGTGTGTGTGTGTGTGTGTGTGTGTGTGTGTGTGTGTGTGTGCGTGCGTGCGTGCGTGCGTGTGTGTGTGTGTGTGTGTGTGTGTGTGTGTGTGTGCCCTGAGCACCAGTCAACTAGCCTGTATTGATCATTATGTCATATACAGATATAGCAGTGTCCCTCCTAACACCTCCAACAGATGTTACAGTGCTCGGACAGTGTGTGTGATTACTCTCATAGAGTGTGGATGTATCATAATAGCTGTACAAATGTGTTTGTGCAGAACCATATCTGATCACTCTAAATCACATATGCTATGTCAGAGACATGGAATTACTAGAGGAATTATCCTGATATTGTCCATAACTGTGCTTACTTCTTCTAATGTTGTCCATGAGCCGTTACCTGTGTCCCACCTGCTGGAGACCTCTGCTGAGATTACACTCATATTCAGGCAAATCAGTTTGCACAGTTTCACAATATGCACCCTACCCCAATTGTATGTAACATCTCTGATAGATGTCCTCTGCATTATTCATGTAAGGATGCTTATCACACACAGACATCCTCCCCACTGTTATGTCACCTTGTGTGACACTCACATAATACACATTTTCACTGTGCAATCCCTACTGTACCAAACTGATATGTGATTAGTGTTCCTGCTACAACCGTCTCCCATTGACATGCCCTCATCAGCTGTACTTTACATTGTTTCACCTGTCCTGTTTCCCTGTGTTCATTCCTGCAATTCATCTGTGTGTCCCTATTCAATATACACACTTCTCCTGAGTGTGTATTTTACATGGCAATCCATGTACCCTTACAGATCATTTGCACAATCCAGTACAGAATGCCAGGAATGGGATTTCACAATAATCTGGACTGTGAATACTCTGTCCTGTACTGTGTTTGGAGCATATACTTAATAATTGTACCTCTCAACTGTCCATATTTTCACAGACTGTCCAGATTTTTGCCTTTATATCTTTTGGTGTGTTCCTTATCAAATTTGCTGTTTTCTGCCATATCACTGGGAACATCTCAGGACTGATGTGACTCAATAATTATATACATTTAAGTTTCAGACTTCAAATCCATCAGAAAATCTATATCAATACAAACCCCTGGTTATTTTAGCACATTTCAAATGAGCAAATATATCAAATATGTCCCTATTTCTGGGTCATTGTTCTCCCATTATGTTGGCCTTTGTCCAGATTCCTTGCACTAAGAGATTTAAAGTTATAGGTTCATAGGTTCATACTAGGCTATCTGCTCTAGGGCATTTATAAGCCTAGCCAGAGTGTGTTTGGCTTTCGCCAGCCATTTTAAATTAATTTTGCTATGCCCTTTTTTGAGGTTAGTATACTGTGCCTCTGTCTAACAGTGACACAGAAGTGATACCCGGGGTAAACCTATGATCCCCCATCCACTCATCAAGATTCCTCTTGAAGAGAGTCAATGAGGGACTCAGCCTAACCTGGACTGGGATTATATTCCAGAGTGAAGGGAGCCTCTGGGTTATGAATCTGTCCCTCCAGCATGTCCTATTTATTTCAGTGCTGAGGTTCAAGTCTCTCATGTGTGTAGCTCGATGGGATTTGGATTTTCTGAGGTGCAGCATGTCCATTAATTCCTGGTTGGACATGGCTTTATACGTCAGGGACAGATCGCCTCTGAGCAGGTGGTATGCCACTGAGTAGAGCTGGTGTTTCTTTACCCGGGCAGCATATGGCATCTGTTTGAGCCCTTTGATCCTCTTGGTGAGGTACTTTTGGGGTCTTTCCAGTAGCTGCAGGTGTCTGGTAAGGTACGTCCCAAAAGGGGCATTGTACTCAATTATGGGCCTGATGAGGGATGAGGAAAGAGGCACGATGACCTCCCCTGATCTAGATGTGAATCCCTTCATGATTAGGTGGGCTATATAAAATGTTTTTCTAACCACTTTGGCCACGTGGTTGTCAAATGAGAGATTGCTATCAACTTGGGTCCACAGGTCCCTAAATACTTCTTCCGTACTTAATGGATTACCACTTATGTGGTAATTTGTGGGCACTTTGTTTTTGCCAAAGGGGATGACTATACACTTTTTGGAGTTTAGCTTGAGACCATGGCTCTGGCACCAGTTGTCTGTTTCTATGAGGCCCTTTTGGAGGATGCTTGTGTCGGCTGGAGAGTCGATTATGGTGCCCAGTTTGCAGTCATCTGCGAACTTGGTCAGCCACAGTCCTTCCTTGTTGGCCTGTACCTCCGATAAATATATACCGAACAAGAGAAGTCCCAGGACTGAGCCTTGTGGGACACCACTTGTAACTGGTTTGGAGTCTGACATGGCTCCAGCAATTCTAACCATGTGGGTTCTGTCCTTGAGCCAGTTTGCAACCCATCTAGTGACATAGGGGTTTATATTTAAGCTGGCAAGCTTATCTATAATGCCCGAGTGGGTATTGTATCGAAGGCTTTTGCAAAGTCCAGGTAGGCTGTGTGGACCACCTTCCCCTCGTCAATGGCCTTGGTGACTGTTTCAAAGAAATTGACCAGGTTTAAGAGGCAGGATCTGCCCTTAACAAAGCCGAACTGGGTAGGATCCAGTGTCTGTAGGTCCCCAATATCTTTATTTATAAGGTCTATAATGATCCTTTCCATGGCTTTGCAGACCAAGCTAGTCAGGCTTATGGGGCGATAGTCTCCATGATCTGTTGAGGCACCACCTTTGTAGAGAGGGACCACCATTGCTGTACACCACTTTTTGGGTACATATCCTGTAGTAAGGTTGAGATTGTACAGTAGTTTTATGTTTGGGTTTAGCTCTTCTTGGAGTTCATGTAGGACACAGCCCGGGACACCATCTGGTCCCATTGATGCTGTGTTTTTTGCTTTGGAGAGGGCGGCTCTTACCTGAGCATCTGAGATGTCAGGGGGGCAGCACTCTGCTGGGATAGATGTTTGCCCTTTTGGTGGGGAGGGGGGGGGAGTTTGCGCTGAACCTGTCAGCTAGGATGTTGACAATGTCTGTGGGTTCGGTGTATTTTTTGTCATTTTGGATGAATTCTGAGCATATCTGGGAATTCCCACCCAGGTTCCTAACATAACTAAAGAAATCCTTGTGATTTTCCTTAGCGTCCTGTGCAAATTTTCTCTCTAAGCTGGCCTTAGACGATTTTATGAGTGCCGTAGTTTTCTGATAATACTGATCAGAGATGCCTTCCCTTTTTGGGATTTTGTTCTATCATGTAGTAGCTTCCTCCTTCTATCGTATAGTTTGTTTATGGCTGGGGTCCACCAGACAGGACGTCTGCCTTTGGAGGATTGAGTCTTGGTTTTATTTGGGATTGCATGATCCATGCATTCCTGAACATGTTCATAGAATGCGTTTATAAAGGATTCTGCAGTCTGGGCCGTATTTTCCACAGGCTCGGGGATTTTGATGGATTCCATCTCGGTTTTGAGGAGTGTGAAATTTGCTATAGAGAAGTTTTTCACTGTGGTTTTCTGGGCAGGGGGTGGGGACAGGATGTGAATATCCAGTGAGATTAGTTTATGGTCTGATCTTACCAGTGAGGGATACACTTCTGGTCTGGAGCATAGAGTCCCCATGTTGGTGATGATCAGGTGCAGTATGTTTTCCCCTCTTGTGGGAGTGGTAACAAGTTGTTCCATAGCATTTTAGTTTATAAATTCTAGGAACCTTTGGGCTAGGGTGTTGGAGCTAGAGTAATGCTCCCAGTCTGTGTTTGGGTAGTTGAAGTCGCCCAAAATAATGGTGTTTGGAGAGACCTTCATATTTTTCAGTGTTCTCAAGAAGGCCGAGTGGAGTTCCTGGGTTTGGGAGGGTGGTCTGTAGCAAGCTATAAACTGGAAGGCAGTTTTACCCACTGTTAGTTGCACATGGATAGTCTCTGATGCTTCGTGCTGTGCCACCAACCTGGAGGTGTGGGTATGTTTGACGAATATTGATACTCCCCCTCCTTTTATGGTTCGGTCCAAGTTTTGGGGCCAAAAAGCATGTTATGAGGTATAACCTGGTAGTGCTGGGGTGCTCTCAGGAGCCTTGAACCAGGTTTCTGTTACTGCACAGATATCGATGTCCTCCATGCTAAGGAGAGTTTCGAGTGCTTGCATCTTGAGGTTTAGACTTCTGGCATTGAGTAGCATTACTCTTAGTTTCTTATCCCTTGTGATACCTATGAAGGTGGATTTGTCTTTTGAGCCTTGCCTAAAAAAGGCACTATGGGGGTAGCAAGAGCCTTTGCCAATATCCAAAAGCCCAGGGGTGATAGGTGCAAGCCATCCCTAGCGAAGCATCGTGGCTTGTCGAGCATGTCATCCCAGGCTGACAGGCATTGGATCCCCTTTGAATGACACCAATACCTAAGCCAATTGTTGAAATTGATCATCTTGTCTTCATATTGTGGCATCATTCTTGGTGAAGGTAAGATGCTACTCAAGGTCAGGGTCATACCAGCCTGGGCTACATGCTCAGAGAGCTCCTCTATGTCTCTTTTCATGTAATCCAGGGAGGTACGTCTCAGGTCATTCACACCAGCATGGACAATGACGGAGTCGTATTTGTACTTGCCTTGGAGTGACCTGAGTGCTTGTTTTATGTGGCAAATCCTAGTGCCCGACAGGCAGCTCACTGTGACCTTCTCCTTGTTCAGCCTGGTGAGCGGGACGTCAGTGTGCCTGACGATAGAGTCACCTATTACAAGTGTATCAGGTGTGTTGTTTAGCCTTATGGGCTGTGACTGTTTGGCACACTGGCTTTGTGAGCTATGTGTTGCACGTGTTTTGTTTTGGGGTAGCAGTTGCTTGGTTGTCTGCTTTGGAGGTCTCTGCTGCTTAGGCAGATTTTTATTTAGAGCCTCCGAGTATGTTTTTGTGTGTTTATGTGTTTGGTTTGCTGTCATGGTAGGTCTATGTGAGACTGGAATTGTAGTGAGTGTGGTTTCTTTTTCCTCCTGACTGGTTACGCCAGTACTGAGTTGAGAGAGCTTAGCCTCCAGTTTGGCTATATGGTTGCATCTCTCACATGTGTTGGAATTTGTTGGGAGGAAGAGACGGTTGTCTGTGTACATGAGGCAGTTGTAACATTGCCTCAAGATTCCCAGATTCAACAGCTGGACCGGAGAGGAGATTGACAACTGGCCTTTGGACATGCTAGAATAGTACTGGGAATTCCTTTATAATTGAAAAAAAGGGCCAATGGGGAACAAGGTACTCAAGGGGAGTTTGTGAGGGTGTAGTGCTTTTAATTTTATAGCGCTGACCTATATAATTGCTTTAGTGAGCAAGTGCCAGGTAACTTAAATGCAAAAACGACAAACAGTAACTTTCTTTCAAGTGAAACAAGGAAATAAGTACAGTAAGCAATGCAGATATCACTAGGGATCCACAAAAGCGCTGAAAAGCCGCTTTTTAGGTGGAATTAGCATTTCAGGGAAATAACAAGCAAACAAACAACAAGCATATAAACAAAGCTAGATTCAGCAGGCCTGGATCTAGTCTATGCTACAGCAAACAAGGTGTACCAATTTCAGTAAGAAACAGTTCAAATATGCAGGCACTATAAGCCTTTAACCAGAAATTCCCATCTCAGAAGGGCAGAGTCCAGCCTTTCCTCCCACAAGAGTGCAGACCACAAACCTTCTTGATGTAAAATAACTGTCCTGAAGCCCAAGTGCTTAAACCAGAACTAATACACTTTTAGAATAACAGACACTGAGCCCTCAATCAGCAGTTCCCAACTTAGAAGGATGTAATCTACCTGTCCTGCCACCACAGTGCAGGCCACAAACCTTCCTAATGTAAAACAACTGGTCTGAAGCCCAAGTGCTTAATCCAAAAGACTTAGAATGATAGCTACACTTTAATCAAGTTACTACCAAGCAGTAATAAATACAATTGAATACTTTAAAAAATGCCTGGATTAGTGCTCAAGTTATACAAACAAAGCTAGATTCAGCAGGCCTAGATCTAGTCTATGCTACAGCAAACAAGGTGTACCAATTTCAGTAAGAAGCAGTTCAAATATGCAGGCACTATAAGCCTTTAACCATAAATTCCCAGCCCAGAAGGGCAGAGTTCAGCCTCTCCTCCCACAAGAGTGCAGACCATGAACCCACTTAATGTAAAATAACTGGCCTGAAGCCCAAGTGCTTAAACCAGAATTAATACACTTTTAGAATAACAGACACTGAGCCCTCAATCAGCAGTTCCCAACTTAGAAGGATGTAAGCTACCTGTCCTGCCACCACAGTGCAGGCCACAAACCTTCCTAATGTAAAACAACTGGTCTGAAGCCCAAGTGCTTAAACTAAAAGGCTTAGAATGAGTTACACCAAGCAGTAATAAATACAACTGAGTACATTTAAGATGACGCAAAAGCAAAATAAAGTAGGAAGAAACACAAGTACAGTAAAAGCAGATACATCTTTTTTTTTTTTTTGAGTGAGCAAATGAGATGGGCACAGAAGGAGTATCCAAGTGCAAATTTACAAGAGGGGTGGGCAGTTTCAAAGCCACCAAGATTAACACCAAGACAAAAACAGGGAGGGTGGGTGGGGACCTACTGAAAAAACAGTCAACTTCCAGCTAGATATTGCTCAATGCAACACAAACAAATTATATTAAATCGTGTATTATTTGATAAAAGTGCAGGTAAAAATCTACTTAACTCCAATCATGTAGGTCTCAGTTGGCCAAAGCTCACAGTTTAAACATAAAACAATTCACCGTGCCACTTGTATAAGACAGAAACCGAATAACAATGAGGTAAACTACCCCCACTTATCACTAGCTATGCAGGTTTTTTAACAAGCCTTAACTGAAAATACCACTTGTATAAGACCTACTGAAAAAACAGTCAACTTCCAGCTAGATATTGCTCAATGCAACACAAACAAATTACTTTAAACCGTGTATTATTTGATAAAAGTGCAGGTAAAAATCTACTTAACTCCACTCATGTAGGTCTCAGTTGGCCAAAGCTCACAGTTTAAATAGAAAACAATTCACTGTACCACTTGTATAAGACAGAAACCGAATAACAATGAGGTAAACTACCCCCACTTATCACTGGCTATGCAGGTTTTTTAACAAGCCTTAACTGAAAATACCACTTTTATAAGACCTATGGAAAAAAACAGTCAACTTCCAGCTAGATATTGCTCAATGCAACACAAACAAATTACTTTAAATCGTGTATTATTTGATAAAGGTGCAGGTAAAAATCTACTTGACTCCACTCATGTAGGTCTCAGTTGGCCAAAGCTCACAGTTTAAACCTGTTAAGTCCTGGTGATTATTGAGGCATTTCACAAAAAATGTGGACCTTCAGTGATCTTATTTGCTATCCATGTTTGTTCACTTGGTTTTCTGGCCAGCAACACTGTTGGCAGCCATGAAACATCACTTATTTACTTTTAAAAGTGGTGATCAGAATGAATATGCAATGAGCGCTGCTGCTCAGTGCTCATGACTGCTCACACACATGTACACTCCATGTACACTTCACACAAAGCTTGCATGGAGTTGCCAACTGTCCTGAATTTTTCTGTACAGCCCAGAATGAAGGGACACTGTCAATGACATTGAAAAATACAATACGTTTGACTGAGCACAGTAATATTGTAAGACAAACCTCTCAAGGCGAGGTTAATGCACACTTCTATTCTGCATGTATTTTGCTTTCACATACATGTCCAGACTTTTTTACATGAAAAGTTAGCATCCCTACCTAGGGATGGTCTGTCAGAGGAAGAACGGAGACTATTGGTCTAATTGTTTTACTCTGCCTAGATAACAATGTTTAAATGTCCATTGACTTTAATTGTTCGGTAGTTACTTATTCTTGAAAAGTCCTTTTTAAAAGTTTAGTTTATTAGATAAGAAGATGTTACATGCATTATTAAGTGCCAGTTATAGTTGTATCTTTCTATATAGTTCTTGATGTTCAGCTTTTTGACCATGTGTTGGATGACTCATTATGTTCAATAAAATATTGCAGAAAAAAGTCCAAAACTACAGGAATAAATTATGAAAGAGACCCAGTCTCTTTGTGCTAGCCTAAATTGAAAAACACTTCCATCTGTTCCAATAAGTCTTCCTAGCTTTAAGTATTTGAAAAATAACAAGACCTTGACCACACTTCAAGAAAAGGAAGGATTACTGTTAACTCTGGAAGTGGAGAAGACAAAGGACTAGCTGCAGGCTGTAGATGCCTGAATGAATCTTGTTCAATGGATAGATAAATAACATTCTTCTCAGTCTCAAAAAATGGGCCTGTACAGAAGATGAATCAGTGGCAAAAGGAACCACATTTACTAGGTCCAGTAATGATCTGGAAGGACGACAATGGGCCTATGTAGTTGTTCTTTTCAAATAATTGTGTTAAGAGATAAAATGCTAAAAAGTGTAGAGGGGCTGATATGGCCACTTGTGGGCAAATGCATCCCTCATGGAATTCCCCTGGTGATGTACTGTATTAATGGAGAGAAAGTTATTGCACTTAGTTTTGGTATGAGAAGCAAAGAGGTTGCAACAGGGTTTTTCCATTTCTAGAAATATTTGTAAGCTGCAAAAGGTCTGATGGACCTCTCACTGGGAAAAAATAGACATCTTCTTAGTCTGCCAATGATTCAGACTTTCCAGGAATGTAGATGGCAGCTAGAATGCAGCTGCTGAGCATTGCTCATTCCTACTATTTCACAGCTTCTCAGCATCAAGGAGATCATAGGAATCATCACAGGATCTTCAAGGTTACTGAGTTTTGTGACCATTAGTCCTTGCCAGTTCTCACTCTGGACTGCACCTCCATTCTTGATAAGGGCTACACAGTCATGCACATGGTGAATTTTTGAATACTCATCCAATTAACTAGGTCCTGCTTGAAGGATGATTGTGTATGGTACTGCTTTATATGAAAGGGGTCTATTCCAAAATTGAGGGAGAGAGTGAGCAACACATCTGTCCCCCTTATTTGTTCCATTGTTCTGCTGAAGCAGGTTCATAGTATCATAAGTTAATACTAGGCTATTGATCCAGAGTACCATTACTCGCCTAGCCACAATATCCCATATTGTAGGCATGCATTGACATACATGCATATGTAGTCCTACACCCTTTCATTGAAGGCTTCAGGAACAAGAACCAGGGTATAATTTTGATTGCCTAGCCATTCATCCAGGTTAATCTTAAAGAGGATCAGGGAGCTACTTTGCCTTATTTCCAAAGGAAATCTATTCCATACAAGAGGGATTCTCTGAGTTGCATATTTATCTCAGCAGTAGGTCCTATTCATGTTTCACATGAAGTTAAGGTTATTTGAGTAGGTGGGTACGGTTCTATTAGTTTTGTGGATGTCCAGGAGCTTGCATAGGACTAGATCGTTACAGGCTCTGTAGACTAGATAGAAGTAGCCTCTCAAGAGTCTGTAAGAAACAGAAAAGAGAAGAAGCCCTTTAAGATGGTCTGTGTAGCTCAAGGAAGATTTATTCATGATTATTTTATGTTAAGAAAAGTTCATAACAAAGGTTCATTATATTCTCTTATGGACTGAAAGAGGAATAAGTATAGAAGGATAATAACTTCCGTAGATCTGGAAGAAGTGACTCTAGTTAACTGTTCATTTGTTTTGGACAGAATTATTATGCAATGAACTTGTTCTATTTTTTTTTTTAAGAAAAGAAACAAATTGCCTGTTTTAATTAGTTTGGCTAGGTAAAAATAATTTCCTATGAACACTGGATATATGTTGATCAAAGAATAGTTCACTGTTAATGAAAGTACCCAGGCTACTAATAAATGAGTCAGCATTCAAAAGTCTGTCACCAGAATCAGTATCAGCACTGAGCTCTGCAGGACCCACTGGTCACCTTTGGTTTCTCTGATGATACCCCTGCAACCTGCATCTTTTGCCTTGTGTGTTTTGGCCAATTTGCTATCCAACATATCATATAAATTTCTATTTGGAACACATTTTGTTTATTAGTTATGCCAACAAGGGGGTGATGTCAAATGTTTTGGCCAAGTCAAAGTAAACTGCATGTACAGTTTGCTGCTACCCACTGCTTGTGTTACCGTCTCGAAGATGTTAAACAGGTTCATTAGACAGGCTCTGCCTTCCACAAAACTGAATTCCTATAGGGCTACCTGTTGAGATTCTTATGCCAATGCTAATTAAATCTGTTATAATGTGGTCTATGGCTTTATAAATGAAACTTGTCAGGCTGATGCACCTCTAATTTCCATGGTCAGTAGTCGTGCCACCTTTATGGAGTGGCTTCATTAGAGTTGTACTCCATACTTTTGGGAATAAGTCTGCAATCACTCACATGTTAAATAGTTTATGCTGAGATACAGCTAGGGCATGTTTGGTAGTATTATTCAAAGAGTTAGGTATGTTATCTGGTCCCATTGAAGAAGTGTTCCTGGTCTTGGACAGTATATGTGGTATAAGTTCTTTAGTGATGATGGAGGGGGTTGAATAGTCATCACAGAGGTGAAAGTTGCATTAAGTTTATTTGCTATAATATTGGAAATGTTCCCCTTCCAGATTAGCCATCTAGAGGTGTAAACATTGATTCTAGATGATGATCAATGTTGATGTGACACTCCCAACCCCACATGCAAAATGGAAAAAAAGGGGTTATGGATGGATGAATGGATTGGCAATGTCACTGGGTCTGAGCAGGTATTTAGTATGAGATATGTACATTGTTGATTGTTAGACAATGATTTCTAATTGTTCTTGGCTTTAGATGCTAATCTGAGTTAATGGGCTGCCTTAGTCTTCTTTTCAGAATTCTTAGCCAGATTCCTAATGCTTTCTTTGACTTGAAGGTCCATGGGTTCATTATATACTCTAATGAGTTTTTTTTTTTTTTTTTTTTGCAGTTTTTGCTTTGCTTGTAAATTTTATTTGTGTCAGTCAACCACAAGGATAGTTTGGTTTTAAACTGACAATTATATTTGAATATGGATAACACTGCTGATTCAATACATTTATTTATATGGGTATAAAACTCTTTAGCAAATCTATCTGCTGAGGTAATGTCACTGGTGATATTTTTATAAGTGAAATTTGAGACTTCATTGTAGAATTTGAGGAGATTTTGCACTTGAAGTCTTTGAATTTTGATAAATTGGTTTCACGGAGTTTAGATAGTTCAAGGGAAAAGTTTACTTACTTATGGTTTGACTTACTCAGAGACGAAGTTATTCGGTGAGCTGTACATAATGATGCTACCTTTGTAAGTATCAGGTCAAGAATATTTTGCACTCTAGTTTAGCTAATAACAATCTGGTCCACTGAATTTGTATTTATTAAGTTAAATAATTTCTGAGCTTATCTGATGATGCTGGTGGTATAGGTAATCCAATCAACTGATGGGTAGTTAAAAATCTCCCAAAATGATGGAGTTATCATTTATGGGGAGTTCATCCATGACATTTAGTAGCCTGACATGGACTTCTGAGGTCACAGATGTGGTCCTGTAACAGGTGATAAACTGATAGTTGATTTTAACGAAAATAAAATAGTTACCACCAAGGAGTAAATGCTCCTCCACCAAAGCCAATGAATAAAATGAAAAACAAACAAGCACAGGAGCAAATCAAGGCTTATAAAGGCAGTCCACATGAACAAAAAAAAAAAAAAACATGTCCAGTTTATAAAATCCACAAGGACAGAAGTCAATAAAATCCAAAAATCGATTTATTGTGACACAAAGCTGGTAAGCACTTTCACCCAAGAGGGCTTCTTCAAACCAATAATACTTCTCCTTGCAATTTTATATATATATATATATATATATATATATATATATATATATACACACCTACCAATCCTACAATTAAACAATTAAATAAAACCTTTACATCACATCCTACAACTTCCTTCTTAAAAAATTCATATATATTAAAAATGCATTTTAGATATCAAATACATATAACATAATGCCTAAAAATAAATAAACAATATATATAACACATAATACTTTTCATATTTAAATTTTAATCTTCTGTTCTTTAAAACAGGTCTTAGGGATACCTCATCATTCAGGCCAAGCTTTTTATCTGCTCTGAGCCTGATGACCCATTTCAATTCACATCTTTCAGTAAAGTTCCTGACATCTCCCCCCAGTATATTGGAAGTAATTACTTGCATAACCATAAACCTAAAGCTGTGCTGTTCATTGGTCTCCAGGACATGTTTAGACAGGGCATTCATATTTGATTTAATATGGATATGATGCATGTGTTCTCTCACCCTGTCTCTCAATTTCCTGTTAATTTTAACAATGTAAAACACAGTACAGAATGTGCAACAGGCCAAATAAACAACATACTCAGATAAACAATCTGCCATAACCTTAAACGCAAAACGTTGATGGGTCACTTGTTGAGTGAAGAGAGCACTACTATCCATATGAATGCAAAAATTGCATCTGCTGCATGGTAAAGTACATTGCTGTGAAGTATCATTCGGTATGGTATTCAAGTTCCTTGGATAACACAGTCATTTTTGTAAATTCATTTTATTCCTATAAAGGAACTGTGGCTGATCTCCTACAATTTCCCTAATGTTGGGATCCACTGTAAGGACCCCCCAATTCCTAAAAATAACATCTCTAATATTATTTATATCTTGTGTGTAAATCAAAGAAACCTTTACATCTGTTCTTCGTAACTGCACCACATTTTCAAGATCAATGGTCCCTACACAATCAGTTGTCCCTCTAACAGCAAAATAAGGACAGGCACTACCTCCCCTCATGAGGTCTACTCCTTAAAACCCCTCCACTACTTCCTTCATCTTATAGCATCTAGTCATCAACTTTTCTTTTAAGCCCAACAATTCTTCCTCAAACCCTTCCTGGGTAGAGTTAAGTCGTGAAACTCTCATAACTTGCCCTCTAATGATATTTTTGAAAACATACCTGGTATGCATACTCTCCCTATGTAATAGGGTGTTTTTAAAACATGGTTTTCTAAAAACACCAGTATTCAACATCCCATTATTCAGCCTTTCTATATAAACATCTAAGTAGGCAATCCAAGTATATGACTTTTCCATAGTGAATTTTAAGTAGTGGGTAAGTGCATTAATCTCATCAAAAAAAGTTTTGTAGTTGAGTTTCATTACCCGTCCATAACAAAAACAGGTATTCTACAAAACGTTTATAAAAGATGACATGATTCTGAAAACTAGACAAAGGAAACAACATCTCTTTCTCCAATACAGTCATTATCAAGTTGGCTTAGCGATTGGCAAATGAAGTGCCTATAGCTATGCCATCTTTTTGAATATATATCATGTCATCAAACAAAAATACATTATTCTCTATTATACCATGACCCCCCCAAAACGTGCATGCTGATTGGCCAGCGTGTACATTGTAAATCGAGTTATACTAATGGAAAAAGGTCCGGTCGCCCGGACTTTTTTCCATTAGTATAACTCTACATTTAAAACACTGTCTCGCTATGTTAAATGGGTTTAACATAGCGAGACAGCTTTAAAATAAGCAATGGAGATCTCTGTTGCTTATTTTAAAGCTGTCTCGCTATGCTAAACCCATTTAACATAGCGACATTTAAAAAAGCAACGGAGAAAGCAAGATCTCCGTTGCTTTTTACTGTTTCGCTATGTTAAATGGGTTTAACATAGTGAGACAGTTTTAAAATAAGCAACGGACATCTCCGTTGCTTATTTTAAAACTGTCTCGCTATGTTAAACCCATTTAACATAGCGAAAACAGTAAAAAGCAACGGAGATCTTGCTTTCTCCGTTGCTTTTGCCCACAGCTCTGATGTACTGCGCAGGTGCACAGTACATCAGAACTGCTGCGGATGCCAGACATCTGCGGAAGGGCAGTAAACAGGCATTATACTATGCCATTATTTAAGAAAAGTAATAGTTTCTTTTCTTAAATAATGTCATGGTATAATAGCAATAATCCACTTCTGGGTGTGGGTAATGCTGTATTTACCCACGGTTGGCTTTGTTTGCTAAAGCATCTTTATTTGGTGTACTTATGTTACAGTAATTCCCTGTTAAATGTGTGATATGTGCTGTGATATTTAATTTAGATTTTTGCTGAGACTTAATTCCTATTAGTCTAGTATGTTTAGATAATGATTTTTTTTACAGCATCAGTTTATTACATTGTATTATGTGTCAGGATTGGGTGCATAGCACGTGGAGTGTTGGTGCAGTGCTTTGTAGCTCTCAAAAACAGAGTTATTTTAGTTCAGTAGGAATTAATTATCTGTTTGCCTAAGGAAGTTGCTGTACTGATTTAAGATCATACCTCTCAACTGTCCAGAGTTTCACAGGATGTCCAGATTTTTTCCTCATGTTTGATCTTTTCCTTCAGAAAATGCAAACTATCAAAACCTGTTACTCTATTTTTTGTGTCTTTCGGCTTTTCCCGGTTAGGGGTCGCCACAGCGGAACTCCGGTCCGCTAATGATTGGCAGTTGATTTTTATGTACCGGCTTGCCAGGCCTGGTGCACAACCTTCAACAAATGTACGCCCATTCATGCATATTTCCATGCAGAAGATGCTCTAGTTGAGAATCGAACCGGAAAGCGTCTTACTGTGAGGCGACAACGCTACCGCAGCACCACCGCGGGTAAAACCTGTTACTCTATAACATTTCTAAATTTATTAGATAAAGATTTAAAATCTGCCCCCCCCCCCTTATTTCAGGCACTGTCTAGATGTGTTGCACTAAGAGGTTGAGATAGATATATATATATAGATATATATATATATATTTGTATGCCTATTTTAGTAAATGCTTAACTTGGCTATATATCTGACAATAATAGCAAAAGCACTGCTTGGCTACCTTACTTAGCAGAATGTTTGAGGTATTGTAGCAACTATGTTCTAAGTTGTATAAAGCTGTGCCATTGGAGGATGCTACAAGCTACTTTTAAGGGATTACATGTGTGCATTTCACATTACTCTGCTATGCACAGCTTGCTTCAACATTATGCAGCAGGAGTCTAATAACTGATTGGATTTGGGTGAGTTAGGCTATAATTGATACAGTTACAACTGAAGGTACATATGTATGTGGAGTGCACCTTATGGACCAGCTGCACAAAGTGCTGACCTGCACAATATAAATTAAACAGGGAAACTGACTGAGCCAATGAAAATCAGCTGAAGCTCTAGCCAATAGTGATTATCTTCCCAAAAACTGTAGCAATGACCCCTAATCTTACTAGGTTTACCCACCAAAAGGTTTAGATGCCTCACACACTGCTTTCTATAATCTTGAAAAGTGACTAAAACACAGTAAATAAATGCAGCAACAGCATCAGTAGTGAATCCACTTAGGAGTACAGAAATTGATTGAAAACTAGCACAGACCATATAACCAATCCAATTAATAGTTGTATCTTCAAATTCAGAGGAAAAAACACTAAGCATGGTGAAAAATTACAGAATATATGCAAAGCTGATTGAAATAGCCAGGCACAGCACAGAACCAACTTAAAAAGCAATGCAACCTAAAATGCCTTCAATTAATAGCTGTAACTTTAGATTCACATTCAGAGAAAATACAGTAAAATACAGAAGAAATGACAGGAACCTCTTTAGAATTATTATTTTTACAGAACTCAGCTGATATATTACATAGTATTAGCAACTGTTTATAAACATGTGTGCAGTAGAACATAACACTTTGATTAAAGGGCCCTTTAAGTGAATAGCTTCAAATACAAAAGTAGCTCCAGCAGATCATTTTTACTAAGCACTAAATTTACAAGCAAAAACAGAAAACTGACTCAAGAAAAACAAAACAAAGTACTATTTTATTCTACCCGAAAAAGCACTCTATGTGGGAATGATTATGCCTACTTTTAACGTACTTTAGGTATAAGCAGTTGTTGCTTGTCTGTTTTTTCCTAAGGCAGTTTTGTGTTTTTCACTTAAATGACTACCAACCTGAAAACTTCACATTTCACACAGTTAAAATGATGGATCCATGCATAGCAGTCAACTAGTTAAAATAGCTAGATGAACCATTTTACATCAAAAATGAATTGCAAAACATATAATTAGTATAAACAAAGTACAAAATTTAAGATCAAACCACAGTAATGAAAAGAAAGAAAGAAAATATCGTTTCCCATTTTTAAGTGCAACAAAGTACTTTGGTGTATGGTTGGAAAAAATATTACCACATATCCAAAGATGGTTGCATTTTGGAACCATGCATCAGGCATCTCTCAGCATCTCAGCATTTATTAATATAAGAACTATGTAAGAATGGGCCTAAAATCATTAATAACTGTACTGGCATATTTTTCTAATTTTGAGGAAGACATTCTAGAGCATAAAGTCAAGTGGACCCGATAACTCCTGCTGATACTAAGACTGCAGGAAGTGATGGAAATATATCTGAACTGTATAAAATCTTGGAAATTGATGCTGCTACAGTGTTGATAATAATTTGCCAGCAAATTGGAAAACACGGCAGTGGCCTTCACTTTGGAAAATGTCAGTTTATATTAACATCCCCAAAAGAGTACAATAGTAAAAAGTGCTGAAATTATCAAACAATTAAATCTGTTTTATATACTAGGAAAGTAATGCTTCATATTCTGCAGACTACAGTCCAGCAATATATAAATAAAGCTGAGATGTACACACTGGTTTTGGAAAATGTAGAAGCACCAGATCAAATTATCAACAACACATGGATAACAGAGAAAGCAAAGGAATGCCAGATAAAAGGTTTACTTTTGCTTTATTGACAATTCTAGTGCATTTCCCAACACACAAAATACTACTGGGTGTATGAATGAAGCATTTGGCCAAAAATACAAGCACATACTATACAACAAGAAGGCCAATACTTCAACCATAGGCAAAAAAATCTCAGTCCTTCCAAGTGAAGTAAAACCAGCTTTAATCTTCCATAAAACTCAGATAAAACAGGGTTAGCTCTTTCATGGTTATATCACACCAGTTCATCAGACCATAAAAAAATTGTAGCTTTGGTACTCAATAAATATGCATAACAATTAACTTCAATTAATCAATTGAGTATGAGCAATTATTCAATCTGAGAACTGATATAGCATATATACTGAATGCATCTATTACTCCATGACATACCTACCACCTGTCACCTACCTTGTATCTCTAGAGAGCAGGTCTAAGATGGACTCTCTAAGGACAAAAACAGCATCTATGGGAGCTGATAACATCCCAGGTTGAGTCCTGCATGGGCTGAATCATGGAGTACTAACACCATTGGGAACTCTTTGCAATCATAGAATAACCACCGGCTTTGCCCCAGCTGACTGGACAACAGCCAGTTTTATCCCCTTGCACAGAGGTGGTGCATCCACTGACCCCCAAAACTATATACCTGTTATCCTGACTAGCCACATCTGCAAGGCCATGGGGCAAATCATAGGTTCATAAGTTCATAGGTTAGTACTAGGTTAGCTGCCTTTGTGAGCCATTGTAAGCCTAGTCAATTATCCCTTGTGAGACTCAAACCCTGTACCTTGTGCATCACAGACCTTATCAACAAAGGTATGGGTAATGTCCACACAGCTGGCCCTACAATGTTTGGATTTGTCAAAGGGAGATAATCCCTAAGAAACCTGGTGGACATCTTTGAGACAGTCACTAAGGACCTGGATGAGGGGGAATATGTAAATATAGCCTACCTGGACTTGGCCAAATCATTTGACACTATCCTCCACTTAGTCATCATTGACAAATGATGATTATATCATTAGAGGGGTCATTTACTGCCTCAGTGATACCAGTCATATAGTCAAAATAGGGGAATCCACCTCCAATAGCAGAAATGTAACCAGAAGTGTTCCACAGGGTTTAGTTATGGATCCTCTACTGTTTGGAATCAATTTCACCAAAGTACAAGCACAAAGTATATGTCTGTGGCTGACAAGGTTTGCTGATGTCTGCAACATCCTACAACATCCTACATGAGGATTTTACTTTAACAAATATGAGTTGCCAATGTTATGGCTTTAAAAGCAAAGCAAATATATGTATTATCATTGCTTTTGGTAACAGCGATGTTCCTGCAAAGAACCACATCAATAGCAACACCTGACATACATACTCTGGGGTGGGAGACCTGGGTACACAGGCTGACAGCTAACTTACCTTAGATCACCATGTCTCCACAGTGGTAAGAAGGGAATTCTATCATGACCATGTATTAAGTGAGTGCATTGTCTCCAGAAAAAGTAGATGTTATAACCTCCATGTACTTTCTCCTCAGCAAACAAACAGCTGAGTGCAACAGCCCTTTTGGTATGTACCTTTCCAAGCACCTGCAGCAGTTGGAGAGATCACATAGATTCCTCACAAGGGGAATTCAGATCTTCAGCATCTGTCCATGGGGATCATCTGATATCACTAACAAGGCAATCTCTGATCCTGCTATATTGGAAATGCTGCATATCCATAAGTCAAATGGTGTACAGGTTACTCGCTGTATAGACCTTAACCTGGTATGTAACATTAATACAACCTGCTAGAGGGGGAGAGTTGTCTACCAGAGTTTAACACACCTTTGTAACAGACTCCCACATTGTGGCAAACAGAGCAGCTCACTGACCCTCTTTAGATGTAGTCTGTATGATTGGATAGGTGACCATAATTTCACCATGGCGGTTCCACCTGTGTCCCTTTTGGACAGGGGCAATAGGTGCTTGTCATGTAAATAAGAGTAACAACTTGGCTAGTGGTTTAAGGACACTAGGGCCATTAGCCTGGTAAATTCCAATGAGCCTGTGATCCAATAGGCTGATGTAAAATGCTCTAACAAACATCCACACACACAAACTTGTCTGCAGTAAGAATAGTACCACAACCTATTTATGTCTAAAGAGCACTGCACAGCACACATACACAGACAAACACACACACACACACACACACACACGCTCGTGCAAATGCACACACCAAATATTAGAACCTCTACCTATCTAGTCTTGCACACTACTTAATGCACACAGCATGGCTTAAGTCTGACATTAGCATGGCTTTAGTTAGTCTTATGATAGATGACATCAGCAGGCCTGGTGGATAACAAGAGCTTTGAGGCCTGCATTACCTGCTAGGCCCAAAACACTGCAAAACCCTGTCTCTTTGTAAGTCAGTGTGGGATTCATATTTGTTTTTAGAAAGTTGCACATACACACCTAAACACAGCAAGTGGGCTGGAGTGAAATTAGAAACCCTGTCTATGTAGTCTTGCACAATACAGATCACAGTACTTATTGCATTTGCCATGTCTAGAGTCTGAAATCATCATGGGCTTAGGTAGTTTTACAGTAGATGACATCATCAGGCCTTGTGGAGGACGAGAGTGTGGAGGCCTGCATCAACTGCATAAGCCAAAAAGTGCAAAAACAATCCCAGTTTTAAAGTCAGTGTGGTACGCACACTTGCTCTTTAGGAATATATATGTATATATATATATATATATATATATATATATATATATATATATATATATATATATATATATATATATATGGGGTGACAATCAGAAGATCGAAGTAGGTTCAGTCGAACCCACTTCAGTCGAAGTCAGGAGACCGAATGGCGACAATGTCTAAAGAGCGCTGCACAGCACACATACACAGATAAACACACACACATGCATGTGCGTGCGCATGCACACACCAAATATTAAAACCTCACCTATCTAGTCTTGCACACTACTTAATGCACACAACATGGCTTAAGTCTGACATTAGCATGGCTTTAGTTAGTGTTATGATAGATGACATCAGCAGGCCTGGTGGATAACAAGAGCTTTGAGGCCTGCATTACCTGCTAGGCCAAAAACACTGCAAACCCTGTCTCTTTGTAAGTCAGTGTGAGATTCACATTTGTTTATAGGAAGTTGCACATGCACACCTAAACACAGCAAGTGGGCTGGAGTGAAATTAGAAACCCTGTCTATGTAGTCTTGCACAATACAGATCACAGTACTTATTGCATTTGCCATGTCTAGAGTCTGAAATCATCATGGGCTTAGGTAGTTTTACAGTAGATGACATCATCAGGTCTTGTGGAGGATGAGTGTTTGGAGGCCTGCATCAACTGCATAAGCCAAAAAGTGCAAAAACAATGCCACTTTTAAAGTCAGTGTGGTATGCACACTTGCTCTTTAGGGATATATATATATATATATATATATATATATATATATATATCTATGGGGTGACAATCAGAAGATTGAAGTAGGTTCAGTCGAACCCACTTCAGTCGAAGTCAGGAGACTGAATGGTGACAATGTTGAACCCAACATTGTTGAAGTAAAAATCTCGCCCCCATCTTGACCCATGTTAAAGAACGTTCCGAGGTTTATGGCGAGTTGTATTTCAACAATGTCAGAATTCCACATTGCCGGTTTCGAAGAAGTAGGTCAATGATCCCATCTTTCAATGGGGTCAGGTTCGACCTTCTGATGGTTTATATATATATATATATATATATATATATATATATATATATATATATATAAATATATATATATATATATATATATATATATATATATATATATATATACACACACACACACACACACACACACACACACACACACACACACACACAAACACACACAGCAAGTGGGCCAGAGTTAAACTAGAACCACTGCTTATCTAGGCTTGCGCACTACAAATCACAGTGCTTACCGCATGTACCATGGCTTAAACCTGACATTAATATGGCTTTAGGTAGTCTTATGGTAGATGACATTGGCATGCCTTGTCAAGGATGAGAGTTTGCAGGCCTGCATCAACTGCATAAGCCAAAAAGTGCAAAGCAATGCCAGTTCTGAAGTCAGTGTGGTATGCACACTTGCTGTTTGGGATGATACATATACATACACATACAGCAAGTGGGGAAAAGGGAGACTAGAAATCCTACTGATAGTATTTAACACACACACCACCACTTATGTCTAACATTAACATGGCTTTAGGTACTCTTATGGTAGATGACATCAGCAGGTCTTGTGCAGAATGAAATTCTGGAGGCTGCCATCAGCTGCAAGGTCCAAAATGTGCAAAGCAATGCCAGTTTTGAAGTCAGTGTAGTGTACACACTTGCTCTTTTATGGAGATACATATACACACACATACAGCAAGTGGGGAAGAGGGAGATTAAAATCCCTACTGATAGTACTTACACACACCACCACTTATGACTAACATTAACATGGCTTTAGGTAGTCTTATGGTAAATGAAATCAGCAGACATTCTGGAGTATAAAAGTTTGGAAGCCTCCATCAACTGCAATGTCCAAAAAGTGCAAAGCAATGCCAGTTTTGAAGTCAGTGTGGTATGCACACTTGCTCTTTGGGCAATATAAACACACACATGCACAGACACATTATATATATATATATATATATATATATATATATATATATATATATATATATATATCAAATCACACATTATATATATATATATATATATATATATATATATATATACATATATATACACACACACACGCACACACACACACACACACACACACACACACACACACACACACACACACACACACACACACACTTGGACTGGAGGGAGATTAGAACCCCTACCTATCTAGTGTTACACATTACAGATCACATTACTCAATGCAAGCACTACAGTTCAAGTCTGCTTTGTAAGTGACTGCAGGTGAAGTAATCCTAGAGAAAATAAACAAGCCCTGTGTTGAACTGATTGGGAGGCCTGCAGAGTCTCATTGCTTCCTACTCTCATCTGTAGCTAGCGGCCTAACAGTCAGAAAACTCTTTTGTATCCAAGCTATGTGACAACAGCACCCATATTGGGGATATGTGTCTGATTGAATTTTGATGGGTAAGCCTCTGGCAAAGCTAAATTAGCCTTGTCAATGAGTGTGCACATAACATAATACATTATACAACTTGTTCAGTTGTTGATTTATGTGTGGTGAAATCCAGCAGACACATGGGGCTGTAGTCAATGTGGGTGTTGTTGCTGCCATAGATACAAACATATGGCTTGACAATATATGCATGTATTCATATAGAATGCCATACACTTTCAAGGTTTCCACATGCTGTAATAGTGAGACATTATATGACTCACCACTGTCTAGATGTTTGCAGCAAGTACACAGGTTTGACTCATATTTATTTATTTATTTAACATTTGTTTACTGGGAAAGCCTGACTTGGAACGAGCCAATTATCAGTGGAGGCCCAGGGAAAAATGCTCCAGATGCATGTCTTTAAAATGTGGGAAGAAACCAGTGTGCCTGGAGGAAACCTACACAAATGCAAGGATGACATGCAGACTTTGCACACAAGGCACCCCAGTCAAGAATCAAATTGGGAAACCTTTTGCTGTGAGGTGACAATGCTAACAGGTAATGTCAAACGTGGTATCATTTACACATGACGTGAGAGAAGACTGCCAGAACTCCGAACTTCATTTATCCCAATAGTATTCCAATTGCAACACATTATTCTACGCACTTCCACATATTTGTAAGTGCATTATCTAATGTTGAGCCCTTCCTTTTGGTCCTTTGTCCAACATTATAAGTGTAGCAGTGCAACTTTACTCTCCATGATCTGGGATCTGGGTATGTAAGGTAATACAGACATAAACACATACACACACACATACAAATATGTATATATATATATATATATATATATATATATATATATATATATATATATATATATATATATATATATATATATTTATATCCATACTATAGATACATATATATATATATATATATATATATATATATATATATATATATATATATATATATATATATATATATATATATGTGTGTGTGTGTGTGTGCGCTTATATATATATATATATATATATATATATATATATATATATATACATATACATTTTTAAACAAAATTGCGCAAGCAGCAATGGATTTGAACTTTACTTAACTAAGTGTATGGTCATGTGCAGTTGCATGTTTGACTTTTTTTGCACATTGTTAAGCAGCATGCAAATGGATGGCACATTGCTTACATCAGAGACTTAATGTTCCATAAACTGATTCCAGCCACAGCTAGCTGTACTCCAGGCTGGGATTATGATATGATTAGAAAAACTCAAAGCTGTATCTACCTGCATACTCAGGTCCATAAATGATTCTACAGTTTTAATCACTGTGTGCTGTATGCAATATTCACTTTTCAATTTATGTCTTCCAAATCTCATATGCTTAATTTGTGATGTCTTTATCAGTATATTATAATCCTCTGACAAAATGGTCAATTTAGTCAAGGTTTTTAGCAGGCATGCCCCATCTGTAACATGTGTAATCAGTATACCCAAATTCAGGTCACCTGCATACAGACTGCAGAACAGCTCAAATGAAAAGGATAGCTCCACAGAGAAATCTGAACAAGTTTGGGCCTAGAACAGAGCCCTGTGGGGCACCCTGACTGTAATCACTTATTTCACTTGTCCAATTGTTGTACGACACTTGCCATGTCCTGTATGTAAGCTATGCAGTTATTCATCTTCTCAAGAGTGCATCAATACCTAGTTGTTCTAATTTATTGATCAGTGTTTTGCTTATGGCCCTGTCAAATCTCTATAAATTACATCACAGCACAACTTTTCATTCATAGCTGTTATTATATTGTCGTAGTACATCATGTTGCATGTGGTACTTAGATCTATTTTCAACATATGTATGCTGATATATGGTTTCAAGTCCCAACCTTTGCAGTTCTGATACTGACCAATCCAATATTACCTAAGATGTTTTAAGTAGGTCTTAGATATGCAGCGCAGATGTAAATGTTTAATTGATATGTGACATAGGTAAATAATAGTATAGTACACACAGAGTCACAGTCTGTAAAACAGTACGTCTTACTTCTTAACATGCCAAATATCTGGATATCTCAGGATTAGAGCCCTAAACATCATCACACAAGCTACCTGTCTTTATCCTTTGAGCGACAGAGGCTGCTTGATAGATAGGGGATCCTTCATCACACCATCACTTGCATAAATATGTACTTTGCTATTCACAGTTAGCTAACACATAATATGTAAGTTCAAATTGTACATTACTGTCTTGATGTTGTGTGGCATACTGTGTGAAATGCTCATACAGCATAGATGATTTATTGTTATGGCAGTGACAAGGGACACTGCTGTTTTGAGGGGTGGGGAACAAAAGCCTCTGTTCTGCTAAGACACACACTAGTCTGACTGTCATTTAATCTCAATTTCTAACATGCCTCTTGAGTGAAGTGCCAGTAATCTGTTGCAGTGGGCCTGCATGAATATTCCATGTATGAGACCTACCAAATACAAATGGTGACATGTTAGTGGAATGGGTGTCTATAATCCCATATGGATGTAATTTCTGTCCAAATAGGCCAGTATAGTTCCTTGCATAATGTAACCGGTCCATAGCTACAATGATATAACATAACAAGCCACTATACTATTGTGTAAGTATGGACTTACCTTGCAAGTGCAGAAGTTGACACAACTGCAGTTCAGGGCTGACTCTGTCTGATGTGAGCAGTACACAGCCAATAAATGGATAGGTACAGGATGAATGATTTGGCTGGCATCAATTTTGATATCTGTATGTGAGTAGGAGTAAGGTGTTAGTCCCTTGGTTGCCAGTGAATGTGCTACGTGTTGTCTCTTAGCCAAAGCTAGGGTGTACTGAGCATGCCTACGTCTACCTATATGGACAACAGTAGGGGGTTCCTCCTTCGAGTCCTCCTGTGACTGTGGCTGTGGTGACCTAGACACTGGTGGAGGGCTGTGTATCTCTTCACTTTGCTGATCCTGCTGCAGCTGTTTTTACAGGATCAGATTGTGTAGCACAATGCATAATTTGAATATGTGTGCACATGTAGCTGGATTATACTGCAGGGCTCTACCATATATATCGAGGGATCAGAATTAGGACTTCAGAAGCCCAAACACATTCTATGATGGTTCCTAGTTTGTGCATGTACCTCATTGTAGCATTCTTCAGTGGATGTATGTGCATTTCTGATGGGTGTCATCATCCATGGTTCCAGACCATAGCCAGCATCCCCCAGTAAATGGCCTTGTGGGATGCCCCCCTAGCAAACATCTGATACAGCTGTGATGTGTGCCAGAAATGGGAGTTGTGATAACTGCCAGGGTTGCTAGCGCACACATTCATGATAATCCCCTGGCCATTTCACATGACTTGGCAGTTGGAGTGGTATCCCTTGCTGTTAACATAGATTCTACTCAGCTCACCAGGTGGTGCCTTGATGTGCACAAGTACAATCTACACTAAATTACTGAGTGCCATAGATTGTACTTGTGCCTTGATGTGCACAAGTACAATCTATGGCACTCAGTAATTTAGTGTAGAGTGCGACACAGTAGAAGTGTTGCATATTGCTGGCCCTCACCTCAAGGTCAAGGGGAAAAGATATGTGCACACTAGCATGTGGGAACACAGCATCTAGAAATTGGTGGAGGAACCTGGATGCAGATGCCTGTGATACCCCCATCATGTCCACAGCTGGTCTTTGAAAGGTACCTCTAGTTAGTATCCTAAGAGCTACACATACCTTAGTTTCTACTGGGATGGGTTCCCCTCTGTTAGCTCTGACTCTGAGTTGAGGGTGGCAGAACTCACTGAGCTCTTGTAATATGTCCCTGTCCACCCTGTAGCGCTCTACATTCTCCAGATCATTTAGCTCCTGGAAGGATACCCTGGGGTTGAACACTGTTCTCCTTCTCAGCCTAGGCCTATTGTCAACAGCACCAGCAGCATTGACTTCAGCATCTAGCACATACAGATGTAGAATAGTTGCAGCATCCCCTAGCATTATCAGTTAAAATTTCCAAGTCTCTACTCCAATGGTTCAAAGTATTGAGGGAAAATCAGAATGTAGTGTGTATGTATACTTTATACAGTTCTGCTGTAGGTCCACCATGTGGGATTACCTAATTATGATGCAGTTCATCTGTTTAGGATGCAATTGCTATGATTTAAAGGCCCTACTTTATTATGTGCTGTGTCATGCAGCTTAACTTATACAGAAGTATATATTATTAATTGAATATATACGTTTTTCCTTGACAGATGCCTATGTCATCACTGTCACATGTGTAGTCTGCTTTTATGAACATGATAAGTTATGCAGCGTGCCACACAAACATACGTGCTTGAGCACTAAAAGATCCAAAAGGTAACAGGACATACCCCCCCTCATGTCATCTACATCCAGTGGGAGTATAAAAACCACGTAGGAGCCTACACAAAATGGATATGCAGACACAGTTGTTCCTTTCAACAGTTCAACAAGGGAACCTTATTTGCATACATATTCATGCTAACAGCCTGGAAACTACATGGTTCTTATCCATGTAAGCTGGGTAACAGTACAAATGCACCACTGTACAGACCCAATGCAGGGTCTTACAGTACATTTGTGAAAACTACATAATAGATGTTATTTTAATTTTTTTTTTCTGTTAAGCATGTTTGCACAATGTGGTGCATAGTGTAGATGTGAAAATTATTAAAAAAAATTATTACATTTTACATATCTCCTTCCTTTTGCAAACATCCACAATGTATGTTTGCACAAGTATGTATGTGAGCTACCATATTTGTGGTCTTTTACATCCCCTTTTATCTGTGTAGTGTCCTGTATGTGGAAAATTTCTGTGTACACTATGGATACTGACACAGAATCTGCACAGATACCCTTCACCTTGTTGGATCGCTCCACCTGCCTCATTTGTCTAAGATTAACCTGCTTAAGCAGGAATGTGCATTGCATGGAAGTTTCCCTGTTTGTGAGTGTTTGCATGCCACTAAGCAGTTTACTGAATCTAAAAATGTTCCCACTCATGTATGGATCGTGCAGCAATGTGATGCAATTTTTACATCTGAGTGCAACAATATGCACCAGTCTACACAGAAATATAGATATTAATAAGGTGCATGGAAAATGATGAGGAGATTCTGTTATACAATAGAAGTAAAAATAAAATAAATAAAAGTTACTGAGAGCTAAAAAAGATTCACTTCCTTTAGCTTACTTCTAGATTTATTTACTGTACTTGATAGTTTAATCTGTTAATTGGAAATGTTCACTTGTTGATGATTAAGCTGCTAAGAAATATAAAGTCTGAAATGTAGTCTGTGGATTTTTATAAATTTGCTGAAAGGTTTTATACAATCTGTCATTAAGCAGAAAGGGAATAATAGCTTAGGAATGAGGCCAAGCATTCCAGGCCACGACAGCCCATTGTTTAATGAAAAGTGCGTTTGTTGTGTTAGGTATGGAAAGGGAGACCAAAGGCCAGGTAAGTTTTTGGACCAAGGCCAACTCTAAAAAAAGAGTTTGAGGGAAAGGAAATAAAATGACAAAGAGAACACAACAAGGTGCGGAAATAATCCAACAGGTGAAAAGGGGTGCAGCTAATATTATCAGAGCCCA
>NC_056737.1:1479153302-1479203302 GCF_019279795.1 Protopterus annectens
TATTTATACTGGAATATCCACCAAATGGATTATTCTAAAATAGGCAACAGAGAGACAAAAAATGCTTTAGAAAGCATGTGGGAGCCTTGGAATGAGAGTTTAAGGGCATCCACAGTGAAACAAGCTGGATTGTTGAGAATCTCATCCCATGCTAACACACAGTGGAGCCCTCTGGAATGACACCAACTATTTAACCAACTATTGAAATCAATGATCTTTTCATCTAAGCATCATCTGAACTGAAGGAAGGCTTCCAGTCAGGACCAGTGTCTTTCATACATTTGTAACATACATGGAAAGATTTGACATGTCCCTCTCCATGTGTTCTTTGTCCAGTCTTGAGAGTGACAAGTCAGTATGCCTGAAAAGAGAGCAACAGATCAAAAAAAAAAATTTGTTTGATGTTATTGTTAAGAGTGGCATATCTGGAGCATTTTTATTCTGGATGACTCTTTGTTGTTGTTTTGCATGAGGTGAATGAGTTTATGAGACTTAATCTTATTTCTCATCTTTGAGAGTGTTTTTCCTGCTTCACAATAAGGTATTTTGGTGTGATCATGCAGAAGGTATATGAAGTTCATGGGACAAGGTTTCTGGTGAGGTGGAAGCATCTAAGTTTATTTGGTATTTATACCTCTCAAAAATTGAGTTATTATAGTTTGGAATAATTTAAATATCAGTGAGCATAAGGCAGTTATTACACTGTCTTCAGAAACCAAGTACAAAATGACTAGTGACAAAGGTAGACTAGCAAGTGGACCTTCCATCATGCGCAATGCTAGGTGTCTAGATAAGTAAAGTAAATGCATCAGGGAGTGTATGTATTTACTGTAGAAATAACAAAGGATGCAGAAGGCTCTCCAGTGACTGGTATTTTTGTCACAGATGTTGCAGATCTTAAAAGCAAGACTGAAGAAATTTGTTAATAGTTATAGATATGATAGTTATATTGCTGTGCACTTAGTAGGTAGAAAGATATGAAATGTAGGGTGACTCAATCTTTAGCAATCTAAGGGGAAAGGACTTCCCTGTTTGAACTTGTAGCACTCTCTAGTAAGAACAGGTGAGATGGCATGAGACTGAAAGAGCTCAAACCAGTAGCATGATGAAAAAGTGCAGAGGTTTAATAAAAAAGCAATTGGAACTCATTTGCCAAAAGCAAATATACTTTTAAAATGTCGTAAAACAAACTCCTAAACTATACCTGGTCTTTCTCTTCTCACAAGAAAGAAACCATATCTAATTTCAATAGCTAGACCATTTAAATAGCAAAATGCAGTACAGTTACTTACCAGAATTACTTAATATAGACTTAAGCAGCCTTTAAAGCTCAGTGGTACAGAAGGCTGTGGATTCTATTCCCACAAAAGGCAAATCATTTGCTGACACTGCAGTGTAGCATAAGGGGGATACTGTACTTACGAGTGTGTTGTACTTTGGATGAGACATTAAACTGAGGCCCCATATGCTTGAGTTGGTGGTAGCTAGGGTGGATGTAAAAGATTACACAGGACTTATTGGAAAGGGAAGCTCTCCAATGCCCTGGCTAAATTTCCTATAGTAATATAAATACCACCTAGGGTCTTCCCTAACCTAGTGAGACTAACCCGGTCAATAAAGGCTAAATTAATAAATAAGTAAACACTTTTCTCTGATGTTGTAAAACCAATCTCAATAAGCACTAATTAAAGTACTGTAATATTGCTTTAAAATAGATAAAATAGATTTGAATTGTTAATAATAAACTTGGGACAGATAACAGTATATGAAATCAGGTAAAATTGATACAGACTGTTAAAATGAAATTATGGGTGGTATTCCTAGACATTTAGGTGAATGCACTTAGGCTATCCCTTCACAAAAAAGCATAGCTGCGCTGCAGTTCATAGAGACCATTTTGAGCAAATGTGTGATGACCTCGAATATGCCTATGAAAATGTGAGAACAATGAAATGGAAACGAGGAATGATGTAAAACTTTGTATGGTACTGAAGTATATTGTACAACATTTGCAATGCACAGTCTAATTCTCCTGCTTTTCTACTCTGGTTACAGATGCACTCTATCAAGAGAAGCTTCACCAAATCTGTCAGATTTGCAATTAATGAAAATGTTGTCACTTGCTCCAAGCTTTGCTATTTCCAGGTCTGACTTTCTTGTCTAGGCTACAACAAAACTGCTTGTGCCCAGAGATGCTCGCTGACCAAGAAGATAAAAATATATGCAAAGGATAACTCAGTATAACTTTGACAACCAGGAAATCCTTGATAGGTTCAGAGTGGGAAGGGACATTATAAGGGTCTTAGTGAATATCTTTGACCCCCATAGCATCGGAGAAATGCATGGACTTCCTATTCTTGTGGACAGCAAGATATGTATAGCCCTCACTCTACATGCTACTGGGACGTTCCAGATAAAAATTGTGAAAATGTTAGGGATATCACAGGTTTCTACTTCGAGAATACTGCTGCACTTCTTGGATGTACTCTTGGCAAATCTGGATCAGTTTATCTATTTCCTGGAGTGACCTCAGGGCCAATCTAGGACAACGCATGCCTTCTATAGGTTGTCTCATTTCCCTAAGGTACTTGGTGCAATAGATTGCACCCATGTTACAATTAGAGCTCCTTTTGGTTCACAGGGGGTCAGTACTACAATAGGATGGGCTACCATTCCATCACTTGCCAGATAGTGTGGGATGCATGGGGGTGTGTCACCAGTGTCTCAGCCCAGCACATCTGGCACACTAGCTCACTCTACTGCCTCTTTCTGCATGGCAGAATGCCCTGTGGTCATCTTGTTTGTAAGTGGGGAAAAAAAAAAAAGAAAAAAAAAAAATATATATATATATATATATATATATAACATTTACTCACATAACAGCAAGATGACTTTGGCAAAAATTTAAATGAATTAACTCCCAGAAAGGTGTATTTCTCCTCCGGGAAACTAATCACTTGGCCACCATGGTGAACTGTCTCTTTTTCTCCACTGTAGTGCGATCTCAAGAGTTGGTTTATTTAGTTAGGGGGGTGGGGGGTGAACTCCCCACTTTGGTGAGTTTAATTTGGTTTGGTTTGTGTTTTAGTTATTGGTAGCCAAGTGGTGAATTTCATGGATTCAAAATACATTTTTCCGGGAATTCGTTCATTTAAATTTTCGTCAAAGGCATCTCTCTGTTATGCAAGTCAATGTTATGGTAATTTGTTATTTTAACAGAGACAGAGATATTGTATTTAAGTAGATATTTGTGTTAAAATTTATTACTGAATACTAAACTTGCTGTATATCCAGTGGAGCCATAGCTCATAACACCAGTGAAAAAATCCAAATGGAGCTGCAATGGAAATGTGTAACACATCCCTGTCTGAGTCTTGTATTGTCATTGAGAGGGACTGAAGAACCATTTCAGATGCCTGGATGAGTCTGGGGTGCTCTTCAGTATGGCCCAGCTACTGCATGCAGGATATTTATTGCATATTGCATTCTACATAAAATGATCATGTGCTGGTCTGATGGTGAAGTGACCCATGCTGTCACTGCATCTCCCAGTTACAGTCCCACTAGGACTGATGATAACCATCCGGCAACAGTAGTAAGGGATCCCATGTGGCAGGCATGTGTACGACATGCAGTTGAGCAGGTAAAGAGGTGGTGTCTAGTCCACAAAGATGGATTAAGACATTCAAGTCAGTGTTTTCTTTATTGTATAAAAAAAACACACAAAGTACGATTGATGCATGGAGTTATGTCTATAGGCTATGCTATGCGGTGCTTAGTCTGCTGTCACTATTCATCTGGCAATCTCTATCATCTTAAATTATTTGAGTATCTTTTAGAGAATTTGCTCACATTATTGTTGCTTAAAGTCATGCCTGAGTGTTCACTGACTCCTGTTCAGTTACTTCATAAGGCATCATATAAAAATAATTCACATTTTTGTCTGTTTTGATGAACAAGTTCTGCTGTACTGCTTACTTAAGTATACAAGTACTGAATATTGTCAACAGTGAAATACTTCATGAGTTAATGCATTGCAAATGCAATGAAAGTATATTATACTGCTTTCTTGTATATTACATCATCCCTTCCTAGATTATTTTAATGTACTGTACATCAAATTAATTTTGTGCTGTATTGCACATTCATTTCTGACTTCTGAAACAAAAAAACTATCATCAGTGGGGACGTTGAAGTGGCAGCAATGTAAGTGTATATGACTGGATACACATTTTATCTGCATTCACTTATTATATATTTCGCATTACTACTTTAATGTTGTAGGTAACTGCTACCTGTAGAGATTGTAATCCATGCAGCATTGCTTTTTTCTACCTTTATTTAATAGTGTGCCTGCGAATTTTACAAGGGATGAAATGCATTCATGGGTTACTCAACCCCACCTCACCCCATTCCAGTAAAACATACAGCCACCATGTCTTTGATGCTGATTTACAGTAGTTCAAAATCATATGAGTCTTACAGATCTCCTATAGATGGTGCAACTCATTTTGGACAGGGGCTACTATGAAAACTGTAAGGTGACTTTGTCTGATGTCATGCCCTACTCGATGCAGGAGATCCTGCTGACACTAAGCTGACAGTGTTGCACCACCTTCCTTAAGTTTAGTGCGAACACATCTTACCACTCTATAGATTTTTTAGATGTGAGGGTCACACAACAAGTAGGCTTTTCATCTAGCCTACATAAGAAAGACTGTTGGAAAAATACCCTGCTGTCCTACGACAGCATGCATCCTCGCCACATTTTCCCAAACATTGTTAGAGGGCAAGTGAGTCGTGTCTCCCGGATTAGCACAGATGACAAGCAATTTGAACAAGAGTTAGTGAATCTAACGGGGCACTTTGAGCAGAGAGGCTATGGGAAGAATATGGTAAGGAACGTTATAGATAATGGTAAGATCCATAGACAGACTAAATCTAGACCTTGGCTCAATAGGAATCAGCCCCAGGCTCCCGTAGTGACCGTGCAGGATACCTCCACACAGAGAGGCACCAAGTTGTTGTTCACCTATGGGAGCAACATCAGTGACATCTGTAGAATTGTTAACAACAACTGGAACATCCTCACCAGTGATACCAGTTTAAAGGGGCTAATTGATAACAGACCTTATTTTCAATATAGAAGGAATAAGAACTTGAGTGACATTTTATGTAAGGAGAATAGTCTCTCTGAGAGCAGGCCATTTAAGAGCAGGGCAGGTACACTTCCATGTGGTACGTGTAAAGCTTGCAGCTTTATCAATAAAGAGGTTAACTTCATACATAGAACCACCAGGAAGAATGTTGTTTTTAAGGGTAGAGCCACTTGCAGGACCTCAAATGTGGTCTATTTGGCTGAATGCACAAAATGCCCCAGTTTCTATGTGGGCATGACCACAAATATGTTTAAGGTGAGAATCCTACAACATTTAGGAAGTATAAGGAATAGGGATGACAGCAACGCCTTGTATAGGCATATATGCATACATCCAACACATAGCTTTTCATTTAGAGTGATAGTTAACATTAGAATGAATAATCGGGGGGGGGGGATGTCAGGCTGCAGACTGCCTTGGATGAAACTAAATGGATTATAGACTTAATGGCACATCTACCCCCAGGTTTAAATGATGTTATTCCTTTAAAACCCACACTCCTGAAGAGGCGTGTGTTTCATTGACCTATAAGGTTTTCATTGGTTGTGACTCTTTTTAAAAAGAATGTGCATGCAGTGTTTGTTGTCTGATGAAGGGTGTAACCCGAAAGCGCTAACCTTTTTTCATTTTGTCTGCATTTGGATTACTTCGTTTACTTGTTTTAAAGTTTTTATTAAAAGTTTTATTGAGCAGCAGCAGTGTCCTGCCATCTTTTCTTCTGTTCATGAGTTAATGCATTGCAAATGCAATGAAAGTATATTATACTGCTTTCTTGTATATTACATCAATCATCCCTTCCTAGATTATTTTAATGTACTGTACATCAAATTAATTTTGTGCTGTATTGCACATTCATTTCTGACTTCTGAAACAAAAAAAACTATCATCAGTGGGGACGTTGAAGTGGCAGCAATGTAAGTGTATATGACTGGATACACATTTTATCTGCATTCACTTATTATATATTTCGCATTACTACTTTAATGTTGTAGGTAACTGCTACCTGTAGAGATTGTAATCCATGCAGCATTGCTTTTTTCTACCTTTATTTAATAGTGTGCCTGCGAATTTTACAAGGGATGAAATGCATTCATGGGTTACTCAACCCCACCTCACCCCATTCCAGTAAAACATACAGCCACCATGTCTTTGATGCTGATTTACAGTAGTTCAAAATCATATGAGTCTTACAGATCTCCTATAGATGGTGCAACTCATTTTGGACAGGGGCTACTATGAAAACTGTAAGGTGACTTTGTCTGATGTCATGGCCTACTCAATGCAGGAGATCCTGCTGACACTAAGCTGACAGTGTTGCATGACCTTAATTGTGACCTCAAATGTGAGGTTCTGCTAGGTGTAGATGACTGCTGACATGGCCTGCATGAAATATGTTGTGCTTGTTCAACTTGACTATTTTTATTACTTTCCTGAGAAGAAACAGTATTATCATGTGATCTCCTCCCACATATGGGCTTGCCACTTTCCTCAAGCTGCCTCATAAATATAACTATGTTATCAATAGCAGCAGAAGCAGCAGCAATACCCATTCTACTGCTGGCATCATCAAAATTTATTGTAGTTCAACTGTTTGGTTTTGGTATTGAACCTGTAAACAATGAATTGAAAACATTAATAATAATGCAATAGCATATGGCAGTGTATGCTTATAAGGGAGTGAGTGAAACACTTAGCGTACACAATGTCTTCATTTGAATTATGTGCTGATGTACAAGGTTCACTTAATAATAATTAACTGTGAAGTCTTAAAAGAGATTATTCCTTGTCAGCATTCAATTCTTTATAAATATTTGTTACTGACTTTAAACCAACCTTCATGAGCAGGTGAGTGTTGCTGTTGCTTCAGACATTGATAATATG
Source organism: Protopterus annectens (assembly GCF_019279795.1). Taxonomy (NCBI): domain Eukaryota; kingdom Metazoa; phylum Chordata; order Ceratodontiformes; family Protopteridae; genus Protopterus; species Protopterus annectens. The sequence continues at coordinate 1,479,160,343 of NC_056737.1, forward strand.
CAGCAGAGTCCACACCAGCAGTAATTATTCCTGCACCAACATTTCTGTGTCATAGTCATCACCACAAATGGAATAGAAGGAATTTCTCATTTGGTGTTAACTGAATAAGACTGAAGGCTCCATCCCCTGCAGTGGTATAGAAAATTTCATTCTGCCTGGTCTTCCTTCTAGCACATAGGTTCATAGGTTCATAGGTAAGTACTAGGCTATCTGCCCAAGGGCATTTATAAGCCTAGCCAGAATGCGTTGCCTTTCACCACCCCATTGATTAATTAGCTGATCCTCTGTCAAGCAGAGCCAATGCAGTGATCCCAGGGGTGTATTTTCTGTTACCCATCAACACGTCAAGGTTTCTCTTGAAGAGTGTTAGTGAGGGGCTCTGCCTAGTGTAGTTTGGAATTGTGCTCCAAAGGATGGGGAGTCTCTGTGACAGGAATTTATTCCTCCAGCATGTTCTATTTATTGTTGTGGTGAGGTTTAGCTCAATAGAGCGCGTAGCTCACAGTAACTTGGATTTTTTTAGGTGGTGCATGTCCATCAATTCTGAGTTGGACATGGCTTTGTAAGTCAGGCAGAGATCACCTCTGAGTAAGCGATATGCCACTGAGTACAGCCAGAGTTTTTTCAGTCGGGCTGCATAGGACATATGTTTGAGGCCAGTAATCCTCTTGGTGGGGTACTTCTGTGGTGTTTCCAGCAGTTGGAAGTGTCTTGTGAGGTGCATCCCAAATGGGGCATTGTACTCTATGATGGGTCTGATGAGTGTCGAGCAGAGGGGCACTATAACCTCTTTATTTCTAGATGCAAACCCTTTAGTAATTAGATGGGCCACATAGAAGGATTTCCTAACTATTTTGGCAATATGATTGTCAAAGGAGAGATTACTATCTACCTGGGTCCCCAGATCTCTTATTACCTCTTCTGCTTTAAGGGGGCTGCCACCTATGTGGCAATTCATGGGTGTTTTGTTTTTCCCAAATGGGATGACTATGCACTTTTTGGCATTTAGCTTGAGGCCATGACTTTGACACCAGGTGTCCATATCAGTAAGCCCCTTTTGGAGGATGTCCGTGTCAGCCAGAGAGTCAGTTATGGCTCCGTGTTTTCAGTCATCGGCGAACTTGGTAAGGCATAGTCCTCCTGTGTTTGCCTGTACTTCTGAGAACTATATGCCGAACAGTAGGGGTCCCAGGACCGAGCCTTGCAGGACACCACTTGTGACTGGTTTAGAGTCGGACCTGGAGCCCACTATTCTTACTGTGTGAGTTCTGTCTGAAAGCCAGTTGGCAACCCATCTCATGACATAGGGGTTTATGTTCAGGCTGGTGAGATTTTCTCGAATACCTGAGTGGAAAATGGTGTTGAAAGCCTTGGCGAGGTCAAGGTAGGCTGTGTGAACCACCTTTCCCTCCTCTATGGCCTTAGAGACTGTCTCAAAGAAGTCAATCAGGTTTAGTAGGCATGTTCTGCCCTTAACAAAGCCAAATTGGGTCAGGCCAAGTGTTTGGAGGTTCCCAACATCTTTGTTAATGAGTTCCATGATGATGAGCTCCATAGCCTTGCAGACCAGACTAGTCAGGCTTATGGGGGGATAGTTACCAGGGTCAGTTGTGGCCCCTCCTTTGTGGAGCAGAATAACTGTTGCTGTGTGCCATTCTATGGGCACGTAGCCTGTGGAGATGATGAGGTTGAAAAGCGTGTTTAAGTGGGGGGTTAGTTCATTCTGTAGTTTGTGCAAGACGCACCCTGGGACACCATCTGGCCCCATTTACACTGTCTTTTTTGCTTTTGAAAGAGCTGTTTTCACCTGTGCATCTGTGATTTCCGGGACACTACACTTTTCTGGTATTGTTGTGGGCCCTTTTGGGGGTGAGAGGGGGGTGAAGTTTGCACTGAATCTATCTATCTGCCAGGATGTTGGCAATATCAGTAGGTTCAGTATATTTTGTGCTATTTTGCAGTAGTTCAGTGCATATCTGTGAATTGCCACTTAGATTCTTAACATTGCTAAAGAAGGCTTTGTGGTTATCTTTTGAATCCTTTGCTATTTTTCTTTCGAAGTTAGCTTTGGATGATTTTATGAGGGACCTTAGTTTCTTACTGATACTGATCAGGGATGTCTTTCCTTCTTGGGATTTGCTTTTTTTCTGAACTAGTATCCTCCTTCTATTGTATATCAGAGGTCCACCAAACTGGTTTCCTTCTCTTAGAGGAGTGAATCTTGGTTTTGCTAGGGATGGCATGATCCATGCATCCTTGTAGGTGCTCATAGAGTACATTTGTAAAGGTTTCTGCATCTTGGGCAGAGTTATCCTTTAGCGTGGGTGCTGTGAGACTTACACCCTCTGTCTTAAGTAAGGTGAAGTTTGCTTTAGAAAAGTGTTTTACTGTGGTTTCCTTAGTTGGGGGTGGTGGTGGGTGTGGACATCCAGACTGATTAGTTTATGGTCTGATCTAACCAGTGATGGGTTGACCTCCAGTGTAGAACACCTGTCGCCCATGTTGGTGATGACCAGGTCCAATATGTTTTTACCTCCGGTAGGGGAGTTTGCCAACTGATCCAGGGCATTTGAGTTAATGAATTCCAGGAAACACTGGGCCTGGGAGTTTGTACTCGAGTAGTTTTCCCAGTTAATGGTAGGGTAATTGCAATCGCCAAATATCAGGGTGTTCGGTAGGACCTTCATGATTTCCAGATTCTCCAGAAAGGTGGAGTGTTGGTCCTGAGTCATGGAGGGTGATCTGTAGCAGGCCACAGTTTGCATTGCAGATTTGCCCGATGTTAGTTGCACATGGATTATCTCAGAGGTATCATGCTGCGCCACTAACCTGGAGGTGTAGGTATCCTTGATGAATATGGATACACCCCCTCCTTTTGTGTTTCGGTCCGTGTTCTGTGGCCGAAACGTGTGGTATGAGTCATGGCCCAGTAGTGCTGGGGTGCTCTCTGGAGCCTAGAACCAGGTTTCAGTTACTGCACAGATGTTGATGTTCTCCATACTGATGAGTGCTTCAAGCGTGTGCATTTTGAGATTTTAAACTCCTGGCGTTGAGTAGCATAACCCTCAGATTTTTGTTAATTGTGCTGTTTATGGAGGTGGGTTTGACTTTTGAGCCTTGCCTAAAAAAAGGCACTATGGGGGCAGCAAGAGCCTTGGCCAGTATTTGAAAGCCTAGGGGTGATAGGTGTATGCCATCTTTTGCGAAGCAACGTGTCTTGTTGAGCATGTCGTCCCAGGCTGACAGACACTGGATCCCCTTTGAATGACACCAGAAGCTTAGCTAATTGTTGAAAATGATCATTTTTATCTTTATACTGAAGTATTATTCTTGGTGAGGGCAGGATGCTACTCAGGGTCAGGGTCATTCCAGCCTGGACTACATGATCAGAGAGCTCTTCCATGTCTCTTTTCATGTAGTCCAGGGAGGTACATCTCAGGTCATTCACATCAACATGAACAATGACAGAGTCATATTTGTACTTGTTCTGGAGTGACCTGAGTGCTTGTGTTATGTGGCGGATTCTAGCTCCCGACAGGCAACTAACAGTAACCTTCTGCTTGTCCAGTCTAGTGAGTGAGACATCAATGTGCCTGACTATAGAGTCACCTGCTACTGGTGTGTTAGGTATGTTATTTTGCCTTAAGGGCTGTGATTGTGCGGCACATTGATTTTGTGTTTTATGTGTTGTCTGGTTTGTGACGAGAGGTGCAGGTTAATTGGGTGTCTGCTTTGGAGGTCTCTGATACTTTTGCATGTTTTTATTTAGAGCCTCCGAGTATGATTTTGTGTACTTTTTGCCAGGGCTGTTTTAGTAGGTCTATGTGTGGCTGGAGGTGTGATGCAAGTGTTAACCTTCTCCTCTTAACTGTCCGTTCCAATCTTCGGTGAAGACAGCTTAGCCTCCAGTTTGGCTGTATAATTGCATCTCTCGCATATGTTATTGTTTCGTGGTAGGAGGAGAGGGCTGTCAGTGTATATGAGGCAGTTGTAACATTACCCCAGTCTGCAGCACTCCTTAGCTGTCTCAAGCTTGCTGCGGAAATGTGCATATGGCCCTAGAGTGAACAAAATCAGAATGTACTTCATAAAATTAAATGGAGTCACCTGAATGTCAAGTTTGGAGCAATCTAAAGTATAATCCCTGCTCATCCAACACCATGTGTCATACCCCAGCACCTCAAACTAATTATAAGTAACTAACTAACAGTAAAACATAACACATATAATGCCATTTATTCCCCTTTCCTCCTCCAACTTAAGAGAAAATGTTTACTGCACTACATGAGACATTGGTGTTATGGTACAAAAAACAATCTTTACCAATGAGCATTAGCAATAGCAATTATTAATCATATATTTCTGTTTCAATCAAGCATTGAAAGAAATGCAACTGGTTTCCTTTAAGGAAAAAAAATGTATGTGACAAATCAATTTTGGTTAAACCAAACTTGCCAAAGATATCACTAGATGTTGTGATACCCCTGCTGGTAAACAAGGTTTGGTTAGGGTGAATTCATACCCCATGAGGAGTCATTCCAGCCCTGATTAATACATCCCTGATTGTACTTCCCTCATTGTTGTTGTGGCACTTTGAATGATGGCAGCACCTGTGAAGGCATGAGGCCATGCTCCTAGCTTGTCCAATAAGGAAGCGCTCATTATGCTCTACCCTCTCAATGATTCTTCTCAGGAAAAGACTGAGGTGTGCACTCACCATATTACATGAAAAAAATAAATATTTGGCTGAAGATGGGTGACCACCTATCAACTCTGACAAGTATAGCCCATTCTGGCCAGCAGTGGTGTCAAGGGTTTGATGATTTTCAGAAGCGTAGGACTGACCAGTTGGAGTGGGTAGACCAGGTAGTGGCAAGAAGGCCAGAGTTTTATAGTAAATAAAAAAAAAAGAAACCTCTTAATGTTTACTATTTCATTGAGTCATATTAAAGAGTAAAAAAATGTTTAACAGGTTTACATAACTAGAGATATTTTCTAAAAATATATGTGGGCCTGAAAATATTACTTGTAATACTATTATGAAATGCAGAGGAAATCATGAGGATGTTTTTAATCATATATGCATATTTTAAAAATATGGAGATAAGTAATGTCAACCAATCTTCGTAATATAGACATGTGACATATGTTTATTAAAATAATCTTTATAAGTAGCTCTGTAAATCATGCACTGGGTTACATGGAGAAGTATTTGTTAATGGATTTATAAATAATGAAAATAAAATTAATTTATGACTTAAAATTTATTACTATTGTATACAATAACGTAGTAAATATATTACATGAAGCCAGTTTTGTATAGACCATAGAAATGTAACTAAAACAGTTCCTTAACACAGTTGTTTGCTCAGAAGTATTTCTACCTGCATGTGTATCATGGCTGAAGTCTCAAACATCTCACCCTTCTTAGAGTCGAGGTTAAGGGACAGGGATAGGGGTTGCTGTGACAAGTGAATTACCAGGACTTCCTTTACTGAGAAACGTTGTTTTTCTTCTACATTACCTACCAAATCAGATATATTCCTACAGCAAAGGAAATGCACATTTTTATGAACTGCTACATTGCTGTATTTGTGATGTTATCTCTGAACACAGTGGTACATGCACAACATTGTATTTTGAAAAAAAAACATTCCACACATATTTCATACATTTATTTTTCTCTTGCATGACAGGAAATATTGGCACAGTATTATTCAAATTCATGCAGCTATGCATATGCAGGAGAAAATAAAAAAATAAGTTACTGATTTGACAGAAATATGTGTGTGTGTGTGTGTGTGTGTGTGTGTGTGTGTGTGTGTGTGTGTGTGTGTGTGTGTGTGTATACAGAATTGCAAATACAGGTGAACAATAATTGCCTTCTCTCTTCTGTTACAGCTGAGGAAGAGATTGAGTATGATTGCCAGCAACAACAAAGAATAGTAAAATGGCTAATTGAATCCTCTGGTAGGTATAACTGAAGTCCAAAATAATTCTGTATTACTACTTTGTAATATGTTCAAAAAACATAAAAAATGACTTGAAATCATTATATTACTGTAAAAAGAGAGAAATATGTCTTTGTGTAACTATTGCAGTCATTTTACAACTGTTTTCAGTACTAGTCATAAGGAAATAGTATTTATACTTTGCAGATGAAAGAAATGCTATTGAAACCAACCCACTCCAAGCTAATTTTACAGATATGTAAATATAAATGGCATTACTCTGTTTTTAACTGATTACTTCTAATAATTACAAAGGGAACTTTTAATACTGTATTGAATGTATTGTATATACAGAACTTAAGAGATACACTCTCCTCTTCAAGTATTTACAAGCACTTATTTTTATGTTATTTTTTTATTTGACATTTGTTTATTGGGAAAGTACCCATTTTCAGCAGAGATCCAGGGAGAAAAGCTCTACAGTTAGACTACATGTTACACTACAAAACATGAGTGAAAAATGTAATGTAAAAAAAAACATATGTTTCATTGTAGAGTGCAGTGAAAAACAATAACAAGTTGGATAAAATATGCAAGGCAAAACTGATAGTCATATTATTTGTTATATAGATTAGTATGTGATAAATAAGGCCTGAGACAATTCTAATAAGATATTTAAAGAGATAGTTAAAACTCACATAAACTAGACCAAAAACAAAATAAAAAAATGACACACAAAGAACTGAACTGAGACAATAAATCCAACCACAGGACCACCAGAGTAAATTTGTTAAGTGCTTTCATTCACTTTAATACACATGAGCTTCATCAGAACAAACATTTCATTCATTACAAACTGCTTAAATACCACTTGATATCAAATCACATGACTTTCCATTTAAAAACCTTAAAGTAACCTTTCTATTTATATTCAAATGTTTTTTTAAATAAATAAATAATTTTGATCAAATGATTAATGTACATATTTCTGACTTAACAACATATAATCTAATGATTAATATATATATCTATATATATATATATATATATATATATATATATATATATATATATATATATATGCATAAATTACCAAATAAAAATGTAATTTATACAATTATTTAATTCTGGCCATCTGCAGAAAACATTTCATGTTGACTGCCCCATTGAGGCCAGGAGGTTAATCAGCTATTAACAATATTTGTCACAAACTTTCCTTACAGTCCAAAAGTGTCTTGTAGTCCCCAGAGAACAAGTCAGTGTTGACCCTTTCCAAAACAAAAAAAGAAAACTTCTTAAACAAAACACATTCTGTGGCATGAACAGCGAGAGCACTGTTGACATCTTTTTTCTTTATGGCTAAACTATGCTCATAAATTCTTTTGTTTAATGCTCTAATAGTTTTCCCAATATAAAATTTTGGCATGTATCACATGTTGCACAATATACCACATTTGTTGTACTACAATCATATCGCGCTCTAGCCACAAACTTTCTTTTTAAATATTTAAATTCTAAGCTAGACACATTACTCATGTGTCTACACTGTCTGCATCTACCACATGAAAAACTTCCAACTGAATAAATCACTGAACTTGTGATCTGATTTCTCTTGGATTCTAGAATTTGTTTAATATTAGTGACCTTTTTGTAACAAAAAAATGGTTTCTCCCCTAAAATCTTGACTAATTCTGCATTGCCCGTTATTACCTTCCAATGTTCCATGAGAATCGTTCTTATTACACTCCTCTCATTACAAACAGGTATAGGAAAAGCGAACGTAAAATTCGTATATCCATTATTTGTAACACTGCGTGATGTAACCCTTAGAGTGACATTGTTGTCCATAATTGGATGTGCTGAAGTCACTCTAAGCTGTTTAACTTCCTGAACTATCTTGCAAAGCCAGTTCAAATCATAACCTCTTTGTTGAAAAAAGCTTAACAATTTATCTACCTCTTCTAAAAAAATCGAATGTTCAGTGGTCAATCTACTGAGTCGTATGAACTGACCTTTGACCACCCCACTTTTTATATGAACAGGATGTAAACTCTCTCTGTGTAAATATTGATTGACAAAGGTATTCTTTCTAAATATCTGACTTTGAAATCTCAGGGTGTTGGTGTCAGAAGTGAGATGTAAATCCAAAAAATCTATGGTGTCCCCAAAACTACCAATAGTAAAATTCAAAAAGGTAGTACTACTATTAAGATGCTCAACAAAGAGTAAAAAACTGTCATAGCTGCCCTTCCAAAGAAAAATTAAATCATCTATGTATCGCCTGTAAAATAAAATATTTTCTACAAAAGGCACCACATAAAAATGTTTCAATTCCCAAAGGGCCATGACAATGTTGGCAAATGAAGGTGCTACTCTAGACCCCATAGCTACCCTAGATATTTGTTGAAAAAATCTCTTGCCAAATTTGAAAAAAATTATTGGTAAGAACTAACTCCATAAGTATACAAGCAGTGTTGACCATAACATTTTCAAGGGCTGTATACTCTGTCAAATATTCTCTCAGATATTCCAGGCCAACCTCCTGAGCTATGCTAGTATATAATGAAGTAACATCTAAACTTGCAAAATAAAAAGAAGAAGAAGAAACATCTGCCACATTAAGCTCATTTAACAATTCTAGTAAATGCCAAGAGTCTCGTAAATAAAACCTATATTTCTGAACTAGTGGATTAAAGATGCTGTCAAGCCAAACTGAAATGGGCTCCGTCTTAAAGTACGATGCAGATACAATAGGCCTAAAAGGGGGACAGGTACGATTTTTATGTACTTTGGGACTACCAAACATCACAGCCATTTTGGGGTATTCCACTTGTAAAAACCTGTAAGTATCAAAGTCTATGCTGATATCACAAAATAAATCGAATAAAATAGTATCCACATTTCTAAAGCAGTTGAGGATGTATTCATTACTAACTGCTTTATAACAATTGTCATCAGCAAGTAAAGAAAGCATAGCTTGTTCATAAGAAGTAGTCTTCATAACCACTAATGAACACCCCCGGTCTGCTTTCATAACTCTAACTTCATTGTTGTTACTTAAATTAAACAGAGCCCTTCTTTCCCCTTCAGGCAAATTAGAATCAAACATATAACTTTTCATAGTTCTAAACTGTTTCTCACAAAGTGTACCAAACATTTGAATGGTAGAATTTAAAGCTGGATTGTAAGTGCTGTTCTTTTTAAACATAATTGACACACTTTGAACATTAGGAATATTATCAAAAATAAAACTTAGATTCAATTTCCTGAGGTATAATCTAAAATCCACAATTAGTTAGGAATATTCACTGCATTAGTAGGAACAAAGGAAAAATCTTTTTTCAAAACAGAAATAACATCATTGTCCAGTGTATCACCAGTCAGATTCAATACTTCTATGTCAAAATTCAATTCTTTCTCTGGTTCCTCCCTTTCACATTGTTCTTATTGTTCACTTGTTGTGTCCACTTGGGAGTCTTTTTATTCCCTGTGGAGTCCACTAAAAAAGGACCCAAAAAATTACTCCTGTTTCCTTTGTTATTGTTAGATACTTGAGTAGAATGACCATTAGTATTAACATTACTAGTAATGTCAGGGCAGTCAGTCAATGCAGATGATTGTTATTACTGCTATCGGTGTTAACAGTTTTGGTGATTGTAGGTTGAAAATGTTTCCTACCTTGAATGTTGTTGTTAAATTTAAGAGGATATGCTGTCCCATTAGAGTATGCTTGTAAATCTCTAATAAGCTTACCCCGTTTTCTGACTACTATTGATGCTTTGTGTCGATCCACTTTAACACTGATACTGCAATACAAAGTCTTAAAGAAAGAAAAACTAGGAGAAGATGATGTTTTTGTCTAAAATATCTAGTTCATCTTTCATAACAGAAATATCTTTGGTGTATTGAACTATCAAAGACTTCATAATGGAAATCCCAGTTGTGCTAAACACGTCCACTAGTTCTTTATATAACAAGTCAGCTTGCTTAACATAGTTTGGAAACTTGAAAACTCTTAGGCCTTGTGGGGCACACCCACGCCTAATGTTTTCTTCAAAATACAAAATTTCCAACTGTAAAGAAGCTGTCTTAGTAGCCATCCGTTCTAGTTTGAATATATTGTCTTTACAAAGTTCAAAATCTTGGTCTTCATTACAAAATTGTTATTCCTTGCTTGTGAAGAGACAACACTGTCTTTGACATCTGAAAATGGATTAGAACTGTTAGAAAACAAATTGTTAATCAAATCACCTCCATCAGAATCTGAAACTACTGTAAAACTTCCATTTATTTCGCTCAAACTAAGCGACCAGCATCCATTGTTGGAAACATTTGTTTCAGGAGCAAGACCAACCCCTTCACATATAGCACGCCTTCCTATACTCTGTGCTTGGTTGTCAGAATCCCCAGACGAGCCTGATAGTCTGGTAAACCCATCACGAATAGCTTCGGTGATGATAGAAACCAATTGACTTGAAACCCCACCTGAATCTCCTGGTGTGGGGTGTATGGTTGAATTAAAGTTACTGTCGTGGAAAGAATCGCCTCCAGTCATGGTGCCACGCAAACACAATAGTTAAAACTCACATAAACTCGACCAAAAACAAAATAAAAAAATGACACCGAAAGAACCGAACTGAGACAATAAATCCAACCACAGGACCACCAGAGTAACTTTGTTAAGCGCTTTCACTCACTTTAATACACATGAGCTTCATCAGAACAAACATCACATTCATTACAAACTGCTTAAATACCACTTGATATCAAATCACATGACTTAGCTGATGAACTTCCTGGCCTCAATGGTGCAGTCAACATGAAATGTTTTCTGCAGATGGCCAGAATTAAATAATTGTATAAATTAAATTTCTATTTGGTAATTTATGCATATATATATTTAAATCATTAGATTATATGTTGTTAAGTCAAAAATATGTACATTAATCATTTGATCAATATTATTTATTTTTTTTAAAAAAACATTTGAATATAAATAGAAAAGTTACTTTAAGGTTTTTAAATGTAATTTATATTTATATTATATTTATATTATTCAACGTATGAAACATTTTCCACCTACAATCACCAAAACTGTTAACACCGATAGCAGTAATAACAATCAGCTGCATTGACTGACTGCCCTGACATTACTAGTAATGTTAATACTAATGGTCATTCTACTCAAGTATCTAACAATAACAAAGGAAACAGGAGTAATGGTTTGGGTCCTTTTTTTAGTGGACTCCACAGGGAACAAAAAGACTCCCAAGTGGACACAACAAGTGAACAACAAGAACAATGTGAAAGGGAGGAACCGGAGAAAGAATTGACTTTTGACATAGAAGTATTGAATCTGACTGGTGATACACTGGACAATGATGTTATTTCTGTTTTGAAAAAAGATTTTTCCTTTGTTCCTACTAATGCAGTGAATATTCCTAGACTAATTGTGGATTTTAGATTATACCTCAGGAAATTGAATCTAAGTTTTATTTTTGATAATATTCCTAATGTTCAAAGTGTGTCAATTATGTTTAAAAAGAACAGCACTTACAATCCAGCTTTAAATTCTACCATTCAAATGTTTGGTACACTTTGTGAGAAACAGTTTAGAACTATGAAAAGTTATATGTTTGATTCTAATTTGCCTGAAGGGGAAAGAAGGGCTCTGTTTAATTTAACTAACAACAATGAAGTTAGAGTTATGAAAGCAGACCGGGGGTGTTCATTAGTGGTTATGAAGACTACTTCTTATGAACAAGCTATGCTTTCTTTACTTGCTGATGACAATTGTTATAAAACAGTTAGTAGTGAATACATCCTCAGCTGCTTTAGAAATTTGGATACTATTTTATTCAATTTATTTTGTGATATCAGCATACACTTTGATACTTACAGGTTTTTACAAGTGGAATACCCCAAAATGGCTGTGATGTTTGATATTCCCAAAGTACATAAAAATCGTACCTGTCCCCCTTTTAGGCCTATTGTATCTGCATCATACTCTAAGATGGAGCCCATTTCAATTTGGCTTGACAGCATCTTTAATCCACTAGTTCAGAAATCTAGGTTTTATTTACGAGACTCTTGGCATTTACTAGAATTGTTAAATGAGCTTAATGTGGCAGACGTTCCTTCTTCTTCTTTTTATTTTGCTAGTTTAGATGTTACTTCATTATATACTAGCATAGATCAGGAGGTTGGCCTGGAATATCTGAGAGAATATTTGACAGAGTATACAACCCTTGAAAATGTTATGGTCAACACTGCTTGTATACTTATGGAGTTAGTTCTTACCAATATTTTTTTTCAAATTTGGCAAGAGATTTTTTCAACAAATATCTAGGGTAGCTATGGGGTCTAGAGTAGCACCTTTATTTGCCAACATTGTCATGGCCCTTTGGGAACTGAAACATCTTTATGTGGTGCCTTTTGTAGAAAATATTTTATTTTACAGGCGATACATAGATGATTAAATTTTTCTTTGGAAGGGCAGCTATGACAGTTTTTTACTCTTTGTTGAGCATCTTAATAGTAGTACTACCTTTTTAAATTTTACTATTGGTAGTTTTGGGGACACCATAGATTTTTTGGATTTACATCTCACTTTTGACACCAACACCCTGAGATTTCAAAGTCAGATATTTAGAAAGAATACTTTTGTCAATCAATATTTACACAGAGAGAGTTTACATCCTGTTCATATGAAAAGTGGGGTGGTCAAAGGTCAATTCATACTATTCAGTAGATTGACCACTGAACATTCGATTTTTTTAGAAGAGGTAGATAAATTGTTAAGCTTTTTTCAACAAAGAGGTTATGATTTGAACTGGCTTTGCAAGATAGTTCAGGAAGATAAACAGCTTAGAGTGACTTCAGCACGTCCAATTTTGGACAACAATGTCACTCTAAGGGTTACATCTCACAGTGTTACAAATAATGGATATACGAATTTTATGTTAGCTTTTCAATGAGATGAGTGTAATAAGAAAGATTCTCATGGATCATTGGAAGGTAATAATGGGCAATACAGAATTAGTCAAGATTTTGGGTGAGAAACCATTTTTTGTTACAAAAAGGTCACTAGTATTAAGCAAATTCTAGAATCCAAGAGAAATCAGATCACAAGTTCAGTGATTTATTCAGTTGGAAGTTTTTCATGTGGTAGATGCAGACAGTGTAGACACATGAGTAATGTGTCTAGCTTAGAATTTAAACATTTAAAAAGAAAGTTTGTGGCTAGAGCGTGATATGATTGTAGTACGACCAATGTGGTATATTGTGCAACATGTGATACATGCCGAAAATTTTATATTGGGAAGACTATTAGAGCATTAAACAAAAGAATTTATGAGCATAGTTTAGCCATAAAGAAAAAAGATGTCAACAGTGCTCTCGCTGTTCATGCCACAGAATGTGTTTTGTTTAAGGAGTTTTCTTTTTTTGTTTTGGAAAGGGTCAACACTGACTAGTTTTCTGGGGACTACAAGACACTTTTGTAGTGTAAGGAAAGTTTGTGACAAATATTGTTAATAGCTGATGAACCTCCTGGCCTCAATGGGGCAGTCAACATGAAATGTTTCCTGCAGATGGCCAGAATTAAATAATTGTATAAATTAAATTTTTATTTGGTAATTTATGCATATATATATATACATATATATATATATATATATATATATATATATATATATATATATATAAATCATTAGATTATATGTTGTTAAGTCAGAAATATGTACATTAATCATTTGATCCATATTATTTATTTTTTTAAAAAAACATTTGAATATAAATAGAAAGGTTACTTTAAGGTTTTTAAATGGAAAGTCATGTGATTTGATATCAAGTGGTATTTAAGCAGTTTGTAGTAAATGAAATGTTTGTTCTGATGAAGCCATATTTAAAGAGATATTCGAGATTACATTATTAGAGACAGTGATGGGAAAACTGAGTGATGTCTTACTATGAGAGACAGTTTTCATATTATTGTGTATAGAAGGAAGAAGGATGGAGGGAAGGCGATTATAAGAAGAGTGTAGGGTAGGGTGTCTTCAGGTAGCTTAGCTGAGAAGAGAGAAAAGAGGTAGAGAAAAGGTCTGCAGAAGAGAAGTGGATAAGGTAAGGTTGTGGGGAAAACAAAAGTAAGTAAGGAGTGAGTAGGAGGTCGGAGAGGGTTGTGAAGTGCGATTTAGGTCGAAGGGGTGAGTAAGGTATAGTGAGTACATTTAGCCAGGATTTGCACAGTAGCAGGCCCAAGATTTTGCAAAGTATTCCTTTAGGGAGCGTTTAAAGGAAGGTGGTTAGAAATGTTTCTGGTGGATAGAAGTAAGGAGTTCCATTTTTTTGCTACTGGGTATGAATATAGTCTTTGTCCAGGGGATTTATTCAATTTATTGATGGTGGGAAGTTGTTTGTCTTCTGATCTAAGAGTTCTTTTAGGGAATATATGTTGATTAAAGTGGTAAGAGCTGTAAAGGCTAATGACATGTGTATGATGTTATGTATTATTTGTTATAAATTGAATGTAGGAGAGGTGCAGGGGAGTTTCAGCCAGCTACAGGTATGCAGAACTTTAAAGTTATGGGTAAAGGAGGGTGAATTAGTAGCAAACTTAGCAATTTTGTTGGAGCTGTTTTCAAGTTTGTTTTTATGGAGGATTGCAAATTGGTTAGAACTGGTGGTCCATAGACTAGGGAGGGTAGACGGTAGGTTTTGGCTAAAGTAATTTCTGTGGTTGTGCTCACAAAATGCTTGTGTCTGTGTAGCATACCTAGTTTTTGATATGTTTTCTTAATATTGCTTTGAATGTGAAGGTCAAATTTAAGATTAGCATTTGTTATGATTTCTAATAATTTGGTATGGTAGACTAATTCAGTTTCAGTGCCATTAGTTGAAAATATTTTGAAAGATATTTAGTTAGGGGTGTGATCTTTTGGGATATAGAGAATTTTTTTGTGGGGCTGAGTAAGAGTTGATTCTGTAAGCCAGGTTTCAATGGAGATAGGTTGTTGCATGATTTCTTGGAGGTGAGCTAAGATGTTTGAAGAGCAGATGATGGTAGAGTCATCTGCCTATTTTAATCAAGGTGCCTTCAAAAAAAGACATCTGTAGGTTATTGATATAAATACTGAATAGTACAGGGCCAAGGATGAATCCGTGTGGGACTGCTGTGGAAGTGGGAAGGTATGCAAAGATGGAACCTTGCCATTTTGCAACTTGATGCCTGTTGGCGAGGTAGCTATAGAACCATTGAATAGATAGAGATTACAGACCAAAAGTGTAAAGCTGATTGGGGAGTTTAGTGTTGGAGCCCATGTCAAATGCTGCAAATACAAATATATCAGAGTTGCAAGGTTTCTTGACAGTGTCTGTAAATGATAGGAATGCAGTAGAAGTTCTGTGGCCTGGCTGAAATGTATGTTGCATATTGGTGTTTAGCTTATTTTGTAGAGATAGTAGAGAAATGATTGATGTATACATTTTTCAAGTATTTTAGAGAGGGGAGACAGAATGGCTAATGGACTAAAATTTGTAATGTCAGTGGAATTACCTCCTTTATGTAAGGGGATAATATGTGCCATTTTCCATAAGTTAGGGACACAGAATTTTGTTATTGGTCTGTTAATAAAAATGCTGATTCAGTATGCTATTGCATCTGCAGCTAGACGTAGGTATCTTTGGGGAAGGTTGATGGCTGAGGAGGAATGAGGTTTTAGTTTATGAAAACCTTTTTTATGAATGGTATAGAAACTGGTTGAAAGGTAAAGTGGGTGGAGTTGTGTGTGTGTGTGTGTGTGTGTGTGTGTGTGTGTGTGTGTGTGCGTATTGGAGATGTTGCAGTTAGCTGAGTTTTGTGAATGAAATGCGCTAAGGGGAGTTAGCTGCATGGAACGGGGTGTGTTAGGTAAATTTGACATTATGTTGGCTATTCTTTCTATGAAGTTTATATGTACATAGCTGTTGAAGAGGTGGAATGTCTGGGTATTGTTTGGTATCCTTTTTTTTGCCTGGGATGATAAGAGAGGATATGGAGGATCAGAATTTTTTAGGTTTATTTTTATGGCTATCTTGTAGGTGAGTAAAAGACTTTTTATCTCTATTAACTTATTTCTTGACTTGGTTTTGTAACTGCCTGAATAGTCATCAGTTTCTGTCATTTGTATTCTTTTGCCAGTTAATCCATGCTTTGTCTTTGTCTTTCATAAGGAGTTTGGATTGGTTGGTGAGCCATGGGGTATGGCTGCTTTTAATTCTTTTTGTACACTGTGGGGCTAAGGTATTAGGAATATTTAGAAATGCTGCATAGAAGTATTCAACTGCATCAATTAAGAAGAGTCTTTTTAGAATGGACCTAACTTCTGTCAGATCTTCAGTGAAAGACCTTTTGGATAATTTGAAGAGATTACGGGTAGTTTTGAGTTTATGTTCTTTTGTTAGTTGTGAAATACTCCTGCAGGTATAAGCTGGCAAGTGGATAGTAGGTGTATCAGGGATGGTATCTGCAGATGCAAAATTATATGGGTTGGTAACCAGAATCCAGAACTGGATAGATGGTTGTAAGTTGTTTTTGCCATATCTTGTTGTTTTATCAATACGTTGAGTGAATCCAAAGAGGGTCATGCTGTTGATTGCTGAATTTGCAGATAAAAACTCCCAGTCAATGTTTACATCACCCAAGAGGATAATTTCATCTGTGATTGTATCTGCTATCCAGGATAGTAAGTTTTCAAGTACTAGAATGTTCTGTCTTTGGGGATACATAGCACAACAATGCATATGCTCTTGGCAATATTAAGTTTTAGGAATGAGAAAATGAATTCTGCTTTTTCAAAATGTGGAATTGTGCCTGTATAAGTAGTTATTTTTAACATATCTGGGAAGATTATAGCTATTCTACAAGCTTGTTTATGTGTTCTATTGAGCGTAATAATATTATAACCAGGGGGTAATATTTCAACATCTTTTATTTCAGATTTTAGGCATGTATCTGTTGTGGCTATGATGCCCGGGTTGTGTTGAATAATACATGCATGAAAATCTGTGATTTTGTTGCATGTGCTTCTAAGGTTTAGAGTGGCTATTTTAAAACTTTATGGATGTATTTCTTCAGCTGGAGTTTAGTTGGGACCTGGTTTGAGGTGGATGTCACCACATTGCTGTATGTTTGAGAAAGATGTTTTGTTTATTATGGCATTTTTAGCAGATTCATAGAAGTATTACCTTGACATTGAGACTGACATTTTTAACTTTTTTGGGTTTACAACAGAAAAATGGAGTTATGGGAGATAGAGATTTTTGAGTAGCTAATGGAAAGATGGTTGACAGGTGCGGATGACGTATTATTACTATTGGTGGGGATGTTAGGAATGAGAGGAGCAGGATGAATAAGGTTATACAAGAGGGAAAGAGCATGGCTAGTGTAAAAATCTTGCATTTGGTGATGTGAGGTAATGAGCAGGGATAACTGAGTGGAGGATATGTAGGTTTTAATGGGGAGGGAGCAGAGTGAGACAGGAGAAGGAATTTAGGCAGAAGTGGATGGAGGGGTATAACGAGCACAGTTTATGTTTTGATAGTGCAGTTAGTTATAGGATGTGAGGATGGGTAGAGGAGGTGCAGTAAATGAGGATACATTTAGATGCAATGGGGTGTGTGGGAATTGGGGTTAGGGTAAGGGAGCAGAGTGGAGGGGGTTGGCTCACAGTGAAGTAAGTACCTGGAAAACAATCTTTAAAACTGCAGCAAGACAGAAGGTAAGACAAGTCCTGATAACTTTAAAGACAGTAACACAAGTTGCTAGATTGCTGTTAACATACACTTAATTTAACTGAAACAGGCAGTGTTGCAGTGGCTTTAGTTTGAAATGAGACTATAGTATCTGGGGAACAACTCAGATGAGGGGGAAGGACAATCAGGTACTTCAATGGAAAGCAGTTATCCCCCAGGATAGTTTTTCACCAAAAACATTCAATTTGGTAGAATATTTATTACAAATACAAAATCTTTGAACTCTAAATATTTGGCATAAGTCAAAGCATTTAATTTTATTGTTATGACTTTTATTGCTTTTCCAGGGAAATGTTACACTGCTGGGGTAAATATGCTAAAGTGTTAATTTAGCTTCACCTTCAGCAATATAAGGCCTATGGCTGTGGATGGGAGTGGGGGTGTCCCTCCAGCAGATTCAACACTACAATATGAAACACACTCTTGCAGAAGTGAAGAAAAACAAGATACTTCATTAAGTTTAATTTGATTCTTGGAAACTGCCTTACATAGGTTTTAACTAAATGCATTGCTGCTTTTGTACTTTTGCAAATGGAGGTGAAATTCAGCTGTACAAATTCTCTTGGTAGCAGGGTTGCCAGATTTCCAGCCCCTCAGGTAGGGACAGAAAAAAAAAAAGGTCTGTCACGGCAAGTGAAGACCAAAAAGAAAAAAGGTCTTTAATGTGGAACACAGTTCCACATTAAAGAACACTGGCTCTGCACTAAACATGGAGCTTCTCGTGTTTAATGCATTGCAAGTGAAGGCCAAAAAAAAAAAAAGGTCTTTATCCACATTAAAGAACAGTAGCTCAGTAGCTCTGCACTAAACACGGAGCTTCTCGTGTTTAATGCATTGCAGTTCTGCATTCAACACAAGTAGCTCCGTGTTTAGCGATTTTTGATTGGCCCGTATACCGGCATATGGGCCAATCAAAAATCACTAAACAGGGACCTTCTTGTGTTTAATGCAGAACACAAGAAGCTCCGTGTTTAGCAATTTTTGATTGGCCCGTATTCCAGGTATAGGGGACAATAAAAAAAAAACAAAACAAAAAAAAACAAAGAAAGCGGAGGCTGGCCGGGATTTAAACCGGCAGGGCGGAACTCGGGATCAGGCTGCTGATCTCGGGACAGTCCCGCCCAAATAGGGACGTCTGGCAGCCCTGCTTGGTAGTGAGATTATGTTAAAGTTTGCAGCAGCAATTGGCAGACATAGTGTTTGTTAAGTACATGTGGAGTGAAGCAGCTGGATTGAGATGAGTTCATTTGGGTCATGGGGTAGAGAAGTGACATATGAATTAAACTGAAGTATGGAAAAGCACTAATCATATCATTTTTCCCAAGTACACAAGCACCTCCCAAACAACCACTCCCATTTTATGTATGAGGACTGCCTATATACAAGTTTTAATTCAATAAAGATTTTACTCTAGTATTTTAGCAGTATATGAAATGGCAAGTACATATGATGTATGGATTTACTGTGCATTTCCCTCTTTCCTCTCAGCCCACCCTTGTTTCTCTTTTTGTCTTATTTTTGATTATGTGTTTCATTCTCCTTTATTGTTTTACTTCTCTCCCATTTCTATTTATTTATTTAGCATTTGTTTACCAGAAGTGTCCAACTAAGCCAAAAAAGGCCCTTTTCCAGCATATGCCCAAAGAGAAAAGCTCCAAGTTATTTAGTAAAACAGTCTTAACATTGCAAAAATATAACAAAAGAGGTTACATAAGTATTTATCTTCCTTTTTTTTTTTTTCAGAATCAAATCCCTCTAGTAGGCTGGGCATGTACCTACCATGCTAGGAAATGGTCATCCTCTGCTCATCTGGGGATGTCCTTGCAGGGTTGGGGTGGAGACACCAGTCCTGCAGGCACCCTGGTGTGTGGCAGCCTGGCAAACATCACTGGAAAGGAGTTTTGGAGCTTGGTAGAGAACGTAATGCTGGAGGTAGTGGACAATAGAATTCAGCCTGCTGAAACCTATCTTAAGCATGTTGAAAATATGCTCTTTCACTTGATGCTGACCACCACACCAATGCAAGCCCCTACCTCCTCAGCATCAGCATTCTCCACTGCAACACCATCTCTGTTGGCTGGGAATCTGCTGGCAATTTTCAGCCCTTCTTCATTATCCTTTCTCCTATACCCTCTTACCCATTTCCCATGGAACTACTGTCTCATGTAAAAAAAATAAAAAAAAATACAGGGGGGGGGGGGCTATCCCCTGACATAAACATAGCAGCCATCCTCATCCAACCTCCAGTAGAAACCATCTGGATTTTTTTCTTTTGTGTTCTCTTCTTTGCTTGTTTCCCCTTTTTCAGTTTTTCCTGTCTCCCCTTTCTATACTTTATTGAAACCATCAGGGCATCCACAGAAGGATAGCCCTATATAAAACATTATAACCCCTTTTATTTTTAAAAAAATATCTATTTAGTCTTAAGCTTTCCTTAAATGTTTTAAGAGTAACTCTGCTTAGCTGCACTTGCCAGTGACATGCAAAAAAAAAAAAGTAACATATACCTTCAGGCTTTTCTGAAGTAATTTCCAACTTCTTAATGCTGAACTTTACCTGACTTACTATTTTGTGAGAAATAAGCATGTTTTCAAAAAAAAGACTTTGCTTTTCTTTATTCATCACAAATCTCTTTTGCTGACCTAATTTGTATATCCGTTTAGTGCCGCTATTCACAGATAACCTGAAGTTATTTGCAAAGCCCTGAACTATGAATTCTAGCCTACATATAGACAACAAAAAAATGAAAACATTTTAGACACTTAGGTCTGTTGCTTAATGTATTATCTCAAACAAGCAGTAATTAACAGAAGCACAAAAGTATGAAGAAATACTCTACTTGTTGCCCCATGTCTTTATAATTAATGAGTTAGGTAAGCAAACAGTCTTTGCAAAAAGTCTCTTGCTTAATTTCTTCATAAATTTATAAATGCATAATGTAATGTATTAAACAATCTTTTAAATTAGTTCTGTTTCATAATAGGCAGCTATTTCATTCTTCTAGGATTGATATCACTCATTTTTGGTAGTTAACATGATAGATGTCTATTAAATCCCAGTTAGAATTTGAATCAATTATACTTTAAGGTTTTGTATGTTTTAGAAACAAAAGAAAATTGTGATGTCAAAAAAAAAAAAAAAAAAAAAAAAAAAAAAAAAAAAAACAGAGTCTAAGTGATTTTGCCACAACCAAGACGACATTGCCAGACTTGGTTGAGATGAAAGGTCTTGCAATGTATGTTTTTATCGTCCTTTTTATGTTGTTGCTTTCTTTATTATAATTTTGCATCATGCTTTGGTTTTCTCTTATATAGTCAGGTTTCTAAAACCAATGATAAGGCTTGAATCAGGGCTGTTTATTTTATGGATACTAGTGAATATTATTTAAACTGGCATTAAAGCCAGTATGCTAATTCTTGCCTCTTTTAATGTTTAGAAATTTCAATTTCCATGTCAGTAATGGATCCCTTCCTATGTGTGTACATTTAAACTTTAAAGAAATAATACTACTCAGCAGTTTTTGCTTGTGGTGTTAACCTCAACACATGTAGTGATGTAGTGTACTCAGAGACTGTCTGTACTGATAATATATTTAAATGGGTCCAGGACTAATGCTCAAGCGGCTGTTTCACCGAATTTGAAACAGCCGGCATACTTACGCGAAAGTGCTTTTCACTGAAGAAGCACTTTCACGTAAATATGCCTGTTGCAGAGATCACACTACAGTGAGGATAAGGGAAAATTCCCTTTTCCCCACTGTAGTGCGACCTCGGACTGAGAATATTAAAGTGGGGGGAGTGGCGGTGCAGGGGGGCTTGCCACCCTGCAAAAATGTAAAAGTAATGTGTGTGTTTTTTTTTAACACACTTTAATGAAAGTGCTTTTTCAGTGAAAGCGCTTTCATTAAAGTGTTTTCGGTGATAGTGGATTCGGACTGTTGAACTTTCGTTCAACAGTCCTACATCCATTTAAAAGGATCCAGGACTAATGCTCGAGCGGCTGTTTTACCGAATGTGAAATGGCCGGGCATACTTACGTGAAAATGCTTTTCACCGAAGAATTACTTTCGCATAAGTATGCCTGTTGCGGAGATCGCACTACAGTGGGGATAAGGGAAAATGATTTTTTCCCCACTGTAGTGCGACTTCGGAGTGAGAATATAAAAGTGGGGATGCCCCCCTGCAAAAATGTAAATGTAATGTGTTTTTTTTTTTTTTTTGAACACACTTTAACAAAAGCGCTTTTTCAGTGAAAGCACTTCCGTTAAAGAGTGTTCGGTGATAGTGGATTCGGACTGTTGAACAGTCTTAGATCCATTTAAATATGCTTGTCAATTATTTTTATTAACTTAGCTGTGCCTTTGATTGATACTGCTTTTGTTTCTATGTGCATGTTTATATTTTTTCTTCAGTTTTATAACTCTCATTATACAGGAGTTTATGAACCTTACTGGTGGTTATTTAAATTAGTATCACCACTGTTATCCAAAAAACGGAAAATATGAGGTTTGTTTAAAAAAAGGTTTTATTGCACAATCCACAAACTGCATAAACACATACACGCACTTGTAGCACCAGTGTTTTCATCTCTCCTCATAAAGATTTCATCAGATGACCTAGAATAAAATTATACCCTTTATATAATCCCTCACATATATGAATAAACCAATCACATTATATAATAAAACATTTAAAAAAAATCACTTCCTTTAGGAAAACAGTGTTGTATAAAACCTTAAATTTCATAGAGAAATAAACACTTACTTAAAAACATACTATTACATAAATACTTTAAAATTCATTAGATTCAATTCATCCTTATAATATAAAAATATAAAAATGTTAATAAAAACAATTTAACTTAATCAGGTGATGTAGAAAACAACATTATTTTACCTTCTAGTGGCTATATTAGGAACTGTGTCTTAAATGAAAATTATAGTTTGGCAGATCTCAGTTTTAATAATGGAACAATAGATATAAAATCATTTAAACCAGGGGGGGCTTGATGCTTCCAACACTGTTTTCCTAAAGGAAGTGATTTTTTTTAATTTTTTTATTATACAATGTGATTGGTTTATTCATATATGTGAGGGATTATATAAAGGGTATAATTTTATTCTAGGTCATCTGATGAAGTCTTTATGAGGAGAGCCGAAAACGCTGGTGCTACAAGTGCGTTTATGTGTTTATGCAGTTTGTGGATTGTGCATTAAAACCTTTTTTTAAATAAACCTCACTTTTTTCCGTTTTCTGAAGGACCTACAAGGTGGATTCTAGTTACAATTTTAGTGCTTCTGCTTCACTTTTTTGTTTATCACCACCATTATCCTTTTTTTTTTTTTCAACCCATTATCAGAATTTCTTCTACTGTCTTGATAATTGGTACTGCAGGATGACATTTTATCACTGGTCCTTCATTTCCAGTAATTCTTCATGGATCATGTTCTCAATACTTCTTACCTTCTTGAATATTTTAAATGCCTTGACACATGGCTGTGTTGTTTAGTGGGAAACTCATATCTATATGTATAATATTTCCTCCTTCAAGGCACACTATCATTTTTAGTCCTGTATTAGTGAATCTACACTTGTCTGCATCACCTACTTTTTCAGTGGATTTTGTGAACAGTCCACCATCTTTTTATTAAAACCATTATTAAATTATCACTTGTGGCATAGGCAAATTTACATTTGTATAAAATGAATCAAACTCTATTAACAACTTGACATTTACAAACATTATACTTCATATAGTTTATGTTTACCTTTTTTTAGCCATTCTTGATCAGACTGTGATTGTTTCAGTAATTCTATATATTTCCTCTTTAATTAATGGCATATACTGTACATTTTATTTTATTTCACTTTGTTTTATTTTATTTAAGTTGTAGTAGTCATAAAGAATACTGATTCAAATGTATGTATTGTAAGTAAAACAAGGAACATTTGCTTAACTGATTTTTTTGTAAATTATATATTATAGTATTTTGGCAAATACATGTCTACCAAAAGCAAATCCTCTAAATGGTGCCACTTTATATAAAGATGTCTGTTAAGAAAAGCAGGGAACTGGATGCCATTTAAATAAGTTGTCCGTATTAATCAATAAAACAATCAGTAAGTCAGTCAAAGTTTGTCCCAATAGTGTTGTCAAAGTACTTTACAAAGGCACATTAAATGGTACAATATTATAAACAAACATATAAATAAAAATATAAAGTAGTATACGTAAGTATGAAGTTAAAAACTTATTTATAATTACATTAAAATGATAAAATAAGACTGTGAAATTAATTATATATCAGTAGTAGAAAGTTAAGCATTTTAATTAAAGAAGTTAAAAAGTAAATTCATGAAACAGTATTAGCTAAGGATTTAATTCCATGATGCAACATTTTAGTAAATAACTTGCCCCCTGTACCCCATGTGTGTGTGTGTGTGTGTGTGTGTGTGTGTGTGTGTGTGTGTGTGTGTGTGTGTGTGTGTGTGTGTGTGTGTGTGTGTGAGTGCGTGTGCATGTGTGTGTGTGTGTGTGTGTGTGTGTGTGTGTGTGTGTGTGTGTGTGTGTGTGTGTGTGTGTGTATTTTGATAAATTTTACAAACGTATTAAGTTATTATAAATATAAGCCATCAAAATAATTTGTGTCAAGCAATCTTTTAAAGCAGTAAACAGCTACAATGTGTTTTGAACAAAAAATATTAAAATGTCTACTTCTAAAACAGAAGTTAACCACAAATCCTTTAACATAGAAATAAAAAAGTACTGAAATCATAAAATGCACCAAAGTCCAATTTTCCTTTATTTTGGTAAATTCAGCCATGAAGATAATTGAATAGATCATCATCCTCACTAATGCCCAGTTACATTACTGTAGGAAATACTTGCATAATGCAATACATTTTTATTTCAAGACATTCACAATGAACTACATTTTCAGTCAGTCTGGAGAAACCCCTTGCTAGATGAATACTAGTCCTCTATAACTCATGCTGCTATATAGTCAAAACATTTAAGATGGTAGAAGCTCACACAGTTCTTGCACAGTAACAAATTATATTCTCTGAATCATTTTCTTTTTAACTTCAATTGATATGTATACTATTGCTTTTACAGAGTTGTGAATAAAAATAAATCTCTACCTTTATTTTCATTATGGCTTGCTAATTTGTTATGCATATTATGATAAGGAATGTTATGCTTCCATTACTATTTCCACTTAGTCTGAACTCAAATCATAACACTCAAAGTTTTCACGGGTTGCTGTTACCTTGTTGAATGCTTGAAACTTCGAACCTGAGAACATCGAACTCAGATGTTCGAAGTTTCAAGAATTCGAATATAGAAAAAAAAAAAAAAAAAAAAAAAAACACCTAAAGCCTACCTAACTGTTGCAAGCAAGGGGGCAAGCCCCCCTGCACCCCAACATGGGGGGCTGCACCCACCACACCCCCCGCTCTTTAAATATACCAACTCCAAGATCGCAATACAGTGCAGAAAGGGAATATTTCCCTTTACCACACTATAATGCGATCTCAAAGTTGGTATATTTAAAGAGCGGGGGGTGGGGGCACAGCCCCCCCATGTGTGCAGGGGGGCTTGCCCCCTGCTTGCAATACTTTATTCTTTGCTTTTTGCTTTTATTTTTTTTACTGTTATCACAGTTCTCACACTTCGAACATAAGGGTTCAACTTTATGTTGTTCAAGGTTTCAGAACTTTGATAACGTAATAGGAACCCAGATTTCACACATAGTTCTTTGTTGTACAAAGATGTCTGCATTGCACTAATTTTTCACAGTTCTCACACTTCGAACATAAGGGTTCAACTTTATGTTGTTCAAGGTTTCAGAACTTTGATAACGTAATGGGAACCCAGATTTCACACATAGTTCTTTGTTGTACAAAGATGTCTGCATTGCACTAATTTTTCACCATCTCCCTTTCTTTCTGTACCCTGCATTAATAAAACATTCATGTGCTGGTTGTGCTGTGCAATCTTTTGTATTTTTCTGGTCCTGCTCAGGTTGCACTGAGTTTACTATCTCCTAATTCCATTGCAAGTATAATAACATCTTGTGTACTCCCTCATCTTGCTGAAGTTCTCATTTTCTTTCCCCCTGAGTCTCCAGTCCCAACTGTTTCCCTATATTAAACTAAATTAAATAAAATATGTATTCAGAACATAATTTCAGTTCACCTTTCAGTAATGTAACTCCACATTGTCTTGAAGTCTCATAAAAGGTGTGCATTTATTTTTACTTTTAGTGTTTTCCCTTAATAAGTCACTGTGTGTGAATTATAATTTCACTGAAAAAGAAAAAAAAAACTAAGTTCATAAAGAAGGGTCATTGGAAAAGAAAATATCTTCTTATCACAAAGCCCTGTTACCATACAGTTAATGATATTGGTCACGGGGATGGAAAGAATCTTATATATCGATATATAGGTGTTTTTTCCCACAGCCTAAGCAGTCATACAGTGGGCTCCCTCCCCCACATAAATGAATGATGTTGTGATCAGACCAGCTGTCAGCAACTTAGGTTCATGTGCAGTGTCATGTATTTGCATATATGAAAAAAGTGATATGGTGAGTTTTTGTTTAAAGGAGTACTACATGTGTGACATTCACAATCAGGTATAGAGAAAAAAAACTCCCCTTGGGCATATTTTCACAGTTTATCCAACTACACTGCATACAATTTCCCTTGCCCATGATTTGTACCAGTCAAATGCATTTGCATTATCTTCTTCCCTTTCTATAAGCCGTTTTCTACTTGCATTGCTATACAGACTTTAGCAGCTCCGCATTACAACCTTTTTTGTCTACAAGTATGACCCTTGCAGTGGAACACCATGATTGCTATATACTAATAAACTTAAAAACAAATGATGTTTTATCCTTCTCCTTCTCAGCTGCTGTATTTTTAAAATGCAGTGCCAACAATTTCTTTTGCGATATAGTCTATAATTTCTGCATTCCAGAGTGAAACATCCAAGGCTGCCATGAACCAGAATGATAGGTATCAGCTACATTGTCATACAGTATATGTCAACCTGCAATATTATCCATAATTAAAACAAAACCGGGCCGCTACTGATAAATACTACTTGTTTCCTTTATGTGAGAAAAAGAAAATGTATCTCTCTGAATCCAGTACCAGTAAAACAGGCCTTTTGCATATTTCATTTTTTTGTATTATATTGACACTTGTTTATAACTTTGCAAGTCACTCCCAGTACAATTTGTATTTATTATCCATCCGTAACTTATGTAGTAAAGAATTGGAATGAAGGGTTAAGTTTAAGAATCAGAATGAAGGGTTAAGGTTATTTAGCACTTATACCATCTGATATGCCTGGCTGCTGTTTTGTTCTTTTAGTTGTTTTCATTTGTTTTATGGCTCGTTTGCTTTAGTGTGTAAGCACACATTTAGTTTCGAGTTTTGGGCTCCTTTTATTAAGAATACTGTTTTTCTTGCCTTAAAAAACACAGCTTCAGTTAGAAGCATTTTAGTCATCCTTGCAAGGTAGCAGTTGTATTTTTGGGTTCATTTTTCATCTGCTATGGAAAGTGATGAAGTTCATGATCTTACTTTGCATCTTATGCTGGAAGGAGTATCCAGTCTAACTAAAAACCTGGCTGATGTCATCAAGCAAGCACAGGCGGTGCTTAAACAGCTAAAAGAGACTTTCAGAGCTGCCCACAAGCGTGGTGAAAGTTATAATGTGTTTCTTCATCATCAGATGAAGGGACTATTATTGCAGCTGAGATGCATTTTTCCCAGCAAACTGTAACTAGATTTTTGCAGGAAGAGGATTCTAACCCGGTTTTTGGAGGTCCATTCATCCTGGCAATCCAGAAGGTCTGTAAATATGCATTGTAGCACGTTTGACTTTAAAGCTAGCTTTTTTTAACTGAAAAGGAAAGTTTTGAGGTTTAAAAGCTTAATGCTGGAAAAGTATTATTTAAATAAATGCATTTGAGCTGAAAGTGGTGCTATTAGGGCTTAGAGTGTACACTTTCCCTAATGGATTAACTGTTGAAGACAAACCTTATCTTGACATTAAAGACGTTTATAATAGAGCTGGCCTGGATGTTTTAAAAGTATTAGTTAGCTGGAGTTCATGTAAAATTAAACTTCTTAGAGAGCAGATTAATGCCATTGAGAATAAACTTAACAAACACCCCAATTTCCACATCTTTCAATATTTATACTGGAATCTCATTGAAAAAAACTGAAAGGCATGTGAATAACATTGTTAATAAGAAAAAGTTGATTAGGAATATTAAAAGTTATCAGCCTGGACAGGCCCATCTTATTAAAAAGAAAGGGGAAAAACATGATGCTGACAATAATTATGGAAAGAAAAACACTGCGGTCAGAAATCTTGATAGGCTGGACTTTTTTACTAACTTCGAGAATGACAATATGCCTACAAAAGACACTGGTGAGCAATCTAGAGACATTTTTACCAGTGAATCTAGTGAGTCCAGTGAAATGTCTTCTTCTTCTTCCTCTTCTTTTTCTTTTTTGCATCAGGGATGGAGACCTGCAGTCTGCCCCCGAATCAAGAGGCATTGACAGTGGTCACCAAGAAGAAAAGCAAAAACAAAGCACGTTAGAAAAAGACTGCCATATTTTCAACTTAAGTAACAAAGTTTTTTCTCAAATTGAATTAAGTTTGTTAGCTAAGAGTTTATCTTTTTTGCCAGCTAACAGAGCATCTGTTGTCAACACTTATTGATTTTAAACTATTTGTAAGGAACCTTAATTTAAAATACATTCTAAATTAATTTAAAATTAATGATGTTGCTTTCAGAAAAACTAATATACAATCCTATCATAGTTAATACATATAATACTTTTGCATGTATTTTTGAGGCAGACCTTTATAACCTTTTTTGTAGCTCTGTATCTAACAGGTTTAATAAGAAATATTGTAATTTAAGTAAGCAAGAAATTGAAGCACTTAAAAAACTGGGAAGTTATACAGATATCAGATACATGAAAGCAGATAAAGGGCAAGGCATTGTCATTATGGAGATTGACAAGTACAGTGAAGTTATTGGCAACTTTTTATCTGTTGAAAATAGTTACCAATAGGTTTCCAAGAAATTTGTTAGAAATTGTTACAAAAATATTGACCTGTGCTTTTGATTTGTTACATCAAGGGTATATCACTTTAGATCTGTTTGAATTTCTCATGGTAGAAGAGCCACAATTAGGTTATCTATTTGGAATTCCCAAGATACATAAGAATTTAGAGCAGCCTCCTTTTAGGCCTATAGTGTCTGCACCTTTCAACAAAACATTTACAATTTTTGCATATTTAGATCAAGTGTTAAATCTTATAGTACAGAACAGTAAATATTATTTGAAAGATTCATGGATGTTTTGGGGCGAGCTCAAAAATTATGATTTTACTGGTAATGAAATTATGATGTGCACTATAGATATTAGCTCTTTATATACTTCCATAGATCAGGAAGAGGGCATATAATTTGTTAGATTATACTTGAGTAAATATTGTAAGGATTGTGGACACGATATATCTATCATTTGTCAACTGTTGGACATAGTGTTAAAAATCAACTTTTTTATGTTTAACGGCAATATATTCCAACAAAAAATTGGGGTAGCCATGGGGTCTCAAGTAGCTCCAGTGTTTACTAATTTAATCCTATTTTGGTGAGAAGAGGAGTTTTTAGTTAAGATCCAACTTTTTCATCATGTAAGTTTTTATAGAAGATATATAGATGATTTATTTTTTAGTTGGGCAAGCGACACAGTTACATTACTTGAATTTTTGCAGAAAGTTAATGAAAGTGTAAGATGGCTTAATTTCACACTGATTGATCTGGGAGAGTCAGTTCATTTTTTGGATATAACAATCAGTTTAAATATTCAAGAAAAAAAAAATTCTAGTAACATTTTCAGGAAAAGCACATTCACTAACAATTATCTACATCATGATAGTTTTCATCCCCCTTATATGAAATTAAATGTTTTTGTGGGCAAATTATCAGACTAAGTCAGCTGATCAGCGACAGCATTTTTTTAGAGGAAATGAACAAAGTTATTAAGCTGTTCGAAGAAAGAGGATATCCTTCTGCAAAACTGGCTGTTATTGCCAATAATGTTAAGGAACGAAGACACGATAAATTTCCTTCCATCATCAAGGCAGGTTTTCATGCCAAAAAGATCATAGGTTCATAGGTTCATAGGTAGGTACTAGGCTATCGGCCCGAGGGCCTACATAAGCCTAGCCAACAAGGTTCCCTGGCTTATGCCACCCAAGAAAGTTAGTTTACTGTACCACTGTCAAGCACAGACATAGAATTGATCCCCAGGGTGTATTTCCTATTTCCCATCCACTCATCAAGATTTTTCTTGAAGAGTGCTAATGAAGAACTTTGCTTGACATAGATGGGTAGCCTGTTCCAGAGTATGAGAAGTCTCTGGGACAGAAATCTATCCCTCCAGCATGTCCTGTTTATTGTGGTGACAAGGTTTAGATTCCTAGAGCATGTAGCTCAGAGGGATTGGGATTTCTTTAGGTGTAGCATGTCCAACAACTCTGGGTTTGACATAGCGTTATATGTTAGGCAGAGATCACCTCGGAGTAGGCGATATGCTACGGAGTAAAGCTGGAGTTTTTTGAGATGGTCAGTATAGGGCATCTGTTTGAGGCCAGTAATCCTCTTTGTGAGGTACTTCTGTGGCCTTTCCAGCTGCTGCAGATGTCTTGTGAGGTACATTCCAAAAGGGGTGTTGTGCTCTATAATGGGTCTAATGAATGGAGTAGAGGAGAACAATGACCTTTTTTGACCTGGATGAGAACCCTTTTATGATGAGGTGTGCCATGTAGAAGGACTTCCTGACTACTGCGGCGATGTGACTATCAAAGGACAGACTACTGGTCACATGGGTCCCAAGGACTCTTATCACACAGTCGGTGTTAAGTAGACTGCTGTCTATGTAGTAGTTCATGGGTACAGAGTTTGTACAAAGGGGATGACAATGCACTGTTTGGCATTGAGCTTGAGGTCATGGCTCTGACATCAGGCATCTGTCTCAGTGAGGCCCTTCTGTAGGATTTCCACATCATTTGGGGACTCGACTATGGTTCCTAGTTGCAGTCATCTGCGAACTTCATTAGCCAGAGGCCTTCTGTGCTAGCCTGTACTTCAGAGAAGTAGATACCAAACAGGAGAGGTCCCAGGACTGAACCCTGTGGTACTCCACTTGTCATTGGTTTGAGGTCAGATTTGGAGTGTGCAACTTTTACAGTGTGGGTCCTGTCAGTGAGCCAGTTGGCAACCCATCTTGTGACGTAGGGATTTATACCTAGTTTAGTGAGTTTAGCCATAATTCCAGAATGGGGGATGGTGTCGAAAGCCTTGGCAAGGTCAAGATAGGCTGTGTGAACCACCTTACCCTCATCTGCGGGCTTTGGTGACTGCCTCAAAGAAGTCGATCAAGTTCAGGAGGCATAATCTGACCTTCACAAACCTGAATTGGGTGAGATCCAGAGTTTGGAGGTTACCAATGTCTTTGTTTATGAGTTCCATGATGATACATTCCATGGCCTTTCAGACCAGGCTCGATAGGCTAATAGGGCGATAGTTCCCGGGATCAGTGGTGGCTCCCCCTTTGTGGAGTGGGATAACTGTTGCTGTATGCCATTCAGTGGGCACAAAGCCTGATGTGAGGTTATGATTGAACATGGTGCTTAGGTGGGGAGCCACTTTGTTCTGAAGTTCATGTAAAATGCAGCCTGGGATGTTGTTCGGTCCCATGGATGCTGTGTTTTTGGCATTAGAGAGTGCAGCTTTTACCTGCATAGTTGTGATTACAGGGACTCTGTATTCTTCCTGTATAGATATGGGCCCTTTAGGGGGTGAGGGGGGGGTAAAGTTAGCACGGAACCTATCTGCCAGGATGTTGGCAATATCAGTTGGTTCTGTAATTTTCGTGCCGTTGTGCTGTAACTCAGAGCAGATCTGGGAGTTGCCATTAAGATTCTTGACATAGCTATAGAATGCTTTGTGGTTGTCCTTAGAATCAGTGGCAATTTTGTTTTTGTAGCTAGCTTTGGAGGATCTTATAAAGGATCTCAGCTTCTTACTGAGGCTGACCAGAGAGCTCCTCCACTCATGGGATTTTACTCTCTTATGCAACAATTTCTTCCTTCTGTTGTACAGTTTGTTTATGGCAGGGGACCACCAGATTGGCTTCTTTTTTTTGGAGGATAGCGTCCTGGTTCTGTTTGGGATAGCATGATCCATGCACGCGTGTAAGTGCTTATAGAGTGCATTTGTGTAGGATTCAGCAGTTGTAACTGTATTGTCCATCTGCATGGGTGTCATGAAGTTCACCACTTCTGTCTTAAGAAGCATGAAGTTGGCTTTGGAGAAATTTTTTACCATGGTTTCCTTAATGGGGGGTGGGGGCAGGATGTGGATATCAAGGGTGATTAGCTTATGGTCGGATTGGACCAACGAGGAGTTGACTTCAGTTGTGGTAATGACAAGGTCTAGGATATTGTTGCCCCT
The DNA here is from genome assembly GCF_019279795.1 of Protopterus annectens. Taxonomy (NCBI): domain Eukaryota; kingdom Metazoa; phylum Chordata; order Ceratodontiformes; family Protopteridae; genus Protopterus; species Protopterus annectens. The sequence goes on from NC_056737.1 coordinate 1,479,192,646, forward strand.
GGTGGGGGTGTGGATAAGTTGATCTAGGGCATTGGAGTTTATGAATTCAGGAAAGCATTGTGTGAAGGAGTGGGAAAGTAGTTTTCCCAGTTAATGGTGGGGTAGTTGAAATTGCCCATTATTAGGGTGTTTGGTTTAACCCTAATATTTTCCAGTACTTCAGTAAAAGAGGAGTGGGAATCTTGGGGCATGGTGGGGGATCTGTAGCAAGCTACAATTTGGATTGCAGTTTTGCCCAGAGTTATTTGCACTTGGATAACCTCAGATGCATTATGCTGAGCAACTAGCCTGGTGGTGTGTATATCCTTAATGAATATGGACACACCTTTTCCTTTGGTGTTCCGGTCCAGGTTACAATGCTGAAAAGTGTGGTATGAGTTATAGCCTGGTAATGCAGGGGTGATCTCTGGAGCCTTGAACCAGGTTTCAGTCACTGCACAGATATCGATGTTCTCCATTTTAAGGAGCGCCTCGAGTGAGTGCATTTTAAGATTTAGACTTCTAGCATTGAGTAGCATTACCCTCAGTTTTTGCTTGCCTATTCCTGTTATGGTGCTGAATTTGTCATTTGAACCTTGCCTAATAAAAGGCACTATAGGGGCGGCAAGAGCCTTAGCCAGTATCCGGAGGGAGACAGGTGCAGGCCATCTCTGGAAAAGCATCGTGGCCTTATCGACCATGTAATCCCAAGCAGACTGATACTGGATCCCCATAGAATGACACCAGAAGCTCAGCCAATTGTTGAAGTCAATCATTTTGTCCTTGTACTGTGGTATCATTCTGGGCGATGGCAGAATGCTACTCAGAGCTAGGGTCATACATGCCCGGGCTACAAGATCAGAGAGCTCTTCCATGTCTCTTTTCATGTAGTCCAGGGAGGTACATCTCAGGTTGTTCACACCAACATGGACAATGACAGAGTCATATTTGTACTTGCTGTGGAGTGACCTGAGTGTGAGGGTTATGTGGTGGATCCTGGCACCCAACAGACAGCTGACAGTAACCTTCTCCTTGTTTAGCCTGGTGAGTGGGACATCAGTGTGCCTGACTATAGAGTCACCTATTACTAGTGTGTTGGATACATTGTTTTGCCTTATTGGCTGTGGTTGAGTGGCACACTGAGTCTGTGGGCTGTCATTTGGGTTGGGTTGGGGGGTGAAAGTTTCTTGCGTTTCTGCTTTGGAGGTCTCTGTTAGTCAAAATAGGAGACTCAACCTCTACCAGCAGACCTGTTACCAGTGTTGTTCCACAGGGATCGGTGCTGGGGTCCCTATTGTTTGGAATATACTTCTCAGAAGTACAGGCAAAAACAAAAGGTCTGTGGCTGACAAAGTTTGCTGATGATTGCAAACTGGGAGCAGTCATTGAGTCCCAAAATAATGTCAACATTCTACAAGAAGGACTTACACAAACCAATGATTGGTGCCAAAGTCATGGTCTTAAACCCAATGCAAAAAGTGCATTATTGTCCCCTTTTGCAATGGTGATATCCCTGCAGATTACCATATTAATAACACCTTCATAAGCTCTAAATCAGTGGTGAGAGATTTGGGCACACAGGTTGACAGTAACCTTACTTTGATCACCATGTCTCCATGGTGGTACGGAAGGTCTTCTGTGTTGCCTTACTAGTAATGACTCTGGTGGTACTAACCACAGCCTCCATAACAGCCTTGCATATATACTTGGTTTCGGCCAGTGGCACATCATCATTACCCACCCCTCTGGGTATACCTGTCCATCCAGAAGGGTTGGGTCAGTTGCTGACATCTGTCTACAAGGTTGTACCACACTTGTCTGACTGCTGGTGTCTCCAGTAACCTGTTCTCCTTCTGTGTTGTGTGTCTCCAGGGTGTGTGCAGGCATAGGGGTTGTGTCCATTGTTTGTGTAGAAGATGCAGTGCTGACATAGTCAGTGTCCAACACACAATCTTCTTCCTGCTTTCTGCTGCCTTGAACCAGATCTCTTTTACAGCACAAATGTCAATGTTCCCCATTTTGGAGTTGTTCAAGTGAGTGCATTTTGAGATTTAGACTTCTAACTTTGAGCAACATGACCCTCAGATTGCATTTGGTTGTAGCTGTTACAGTGGTAATTTGGACTTTGGAACACTGCCAAAAAAGGCACTTTAGGGGTGGGAAGAGCCTTGGCCAGTATCCGGATTGCCAGGGGTGACAGACGCAGGCCAGCTCTGGCAAAGCATCAAGGTCTGTCAATCATGACATCCCAGGCAGACAGATACTGGATCCCCTTAGAATGACTGTGAATTATAGTAGCATACACATGCATATTAAACACAGTGTGTGGAAGGTTTGTATGTCTCTGCATACTATGCTTGGGAGTAACAGGGTACAAAACTATCTAGGAAATTGTGCACACATACTGAGAAAAACACTATAGTCATAACTGTATTTGTTATGGATCATAACTCATATACCTGCCTCATACTAATACTAATGATAATTTCACGCATTTCCCTTTCATGTACATGTCATTGAAAAATTAAGTATTTCCATGCTGGAAATTGTTGTCCACTATGAATTCACACAGTGCAGTAGCACCATTGCTTATTGCTGACTGCAGTTTCAACATCTCTTAGGAGGAACATTTTCAAGTCATGACAAAGAAACATGTTTAGAACTAATGTCAGACATAACTAACATTGACAATGATGGGATGAACTGTTTGCACGACACTCACTGAAGCTGTATACCTTCTCAAGCTGCTCTATCTATTGAAAAGTTTAAACCATTCTATTTAAATATTTTCCTGGCATAATATTTAGTTCGTCTATGAGTAAGAATGCTGTCTCTTGTTTGGCAATGTGGCAAATGGACTCTGTGATGTAACTGGGAAATTATAAATGTGAAGCTGATGTTTCCACCTTCAAAAGTTGTCTTTTGCCAGTGGAAAGCTGAGAAAAGTTTGTATTGCGAATATTGATGAAGTAACTAGATTTGATTGCTTTGTTTGATATCATCATGAAGCTGACACAGCAACATACCTGATGATAAGGAATGCTATTGCATGATGTTACAAGCTATTGAACCAGACAAATATGCATGTGGTTCACCATGAGGCCAACAAGAGAGTGAAGCAGCTAGAACCGATAGAATAACAATTCATTTAAATGGAAGATAAAATAAGAACATTAAATTTAAAGTCGCATGGAGTGTTGGAAAGTGTTGTAAAAAATAAACTGGGTAGAACATGTGAAAACCAGAATGGTGGAGTGGCCTACTTTTGTGAAACAGCCTTCAGAATAGTTCAAGGGAAGTATTTGCTGCTATCATATATTGAAATCAGAACATGATGCCAATGCTAATTTTGATAAAATATTTAACTTCCTATGAAAAACAGCACATAATGTGGATATTTTAAGAATGTGATAAAAAAGCTGTCTGTAAAAGGATACATATCCACCCAATTACGCTTGTGACTCAACTCCACCCTCCTTTAAACTCGAACCTGTTCCTACCCAGTACATCCGCTTCCTCTTAAAAAAACTAAAACCAACCACCTTAGCGGCAGATCACCTCCCAGCGGAATACCTTCAGATAGCGTCAGACGTTATCTCCTATCCCATATCTATCTTGATCAATAGATCCATAAAAGAATCCATAATCCCATCTATTTGGAAAATCTCATATATCATCCCTCTCCACAAAGGTGGTTCCTCCACGGAAACTTCCAACTACAGACCGATAGCAATCCTGTCCCCACTAGCTAAAATCATGGAGAGGTGCGTTCACAGACAACTTATGAACTACCTTACCCTCAATTGTCTCCTGTCTAATTCCCAACACAGGTTTCGCCCCCATCACAGTACCACCACTGCTCTCATCTCCTTTACTGACTCAATTAATAATAACCGCAACAATAAACTCATTTCCTCTGCTCTCTTTCTGGACCTATCGAAAGCTTTCGACATGGTCAACCACCAACTTCTGCTCCAAACACTGGAAGGCTTTCATCTAGACAACCCAGCCCTAAATTGGTTTAAAGCCTACCTCACTGGTAGGCAACAGGCTGTACAATGGCAAAACAGGCTATCTGACCTACTACCTAATACCATTGGCGTCCCCCAGGGCTCTATACTAGGTCCCCTCCTATTCTCAGTCTTCATCAACAATCTTCACCTAGTTATACCCGAAGCCACCTGCATTCAATATGCAGATGATTCCACCCTGATCTGCTCTGACATCTCTCTCTCACAACTACAAATAAAGACCCAGAACTGTTTCACGAAAATCGAAAACTGGTTCACTGAACTGAAACTACTACTAAATCCTGCAAAAACCAAGATGCTACTATTTTTTCCATCAGTAGCTACTCCCCTAGGTAATGAACCTCTATCTCCTAATAGTCTCTCATTCCATGTAAAATCCACCAACGGGACCATCATAGACCCTGTTCCCAACACTAAACTATTAGGAGTAACAATTGACCACAAGTTGAAATTTGACACTCACATTAGCAATACCATCAGGACAGTTAATAAAAAACTTGGGTCAATGTATCGTATTAGGAATTTCTTAACCCCTCACACCAAACTTACCATTGCTCGAACTCATCTTCTCTCTACCCTCATGTACGCTTCCCCTATCCTATCTTTCCTCAATAAGCGTGAACTCAACATGCTCACCGTCGCCTATAATCACATAGCAAGATTTATAACTGAAACCCCATACCGCACCCATCATTGCCTTAACCTAAAGAAACTTGGCTGGCTTGAACTGCCCAATCTTCTCAAATTCACTCAACTTACGGAAGTATTTAAAATAATTAACCAGCCTGACAGAGTTCCTGCTCTGGCCAAAGTATTTCCACCCTATTCAAACCTGAATTTCCTCCGTTCAGCGCATAGTGTTCAAATTAAAACCATCATATCCAAGAACTCTGGCGGGGATGCCATCTATGCCAACTCTATAGGGAAAACCTGGAATGCACTTCCCAACAATTTAAGATGCATAACCTCGCTTAACGTATTCAAAATTAACCTCAGCCAATTCCTGAAATCACACTGGTTATGCCCTTGCCCTAAACCAGACTAAACCTAGCCAACAACCACTTCACTAGACTCTTTAATCCATGGTAGACTAGTTGACTATCATCCCCTCATCTAGTATCTCCTCCCCACCTCACCTCCTCCGTGTAGGAATCGTGAATTACTAACTAGTTGTTATTGATGTACTCATTTATATACATGTTAAAAATGTTTTTTGTTCTCTACCTGTTTTTATCTCCTTAGAATATTATGTATGTCGGTTACTTTCTTAGCATATTGTAGTGGAGCTTTTCTCCCCGGGCCTCTGCTGAAAATGGACATGTATCCAGCTAGACCAGCCCGGTCAACAAATGTAAAATAAATAAAAAATAAATAAATACATATATTTATGGAACATGATAATTTTGTTGGTGGCATTAAACCATTGTATGCATTTTTTTGGATGAAATGCATAAACATAAATGGAAGATACAGAAATGTAAATATTTCTTCCTGACCATACTGAGGATTTTGGGAGCAGTAAACTGTTAATATCTGGCACTCTAGATATAGCCATTGGAAAGATAATCTAACAAAATATAATATTAAATTCAGCGGTGGAACAAAGTGTCAACAGGATTATTGAGCAGAAATGGATATTTCAGGAGAAGTAGAGAATAAACTGGGGGAGATATTAAATTTGAGAGGAGATGCCTATATATAGGCTTTTGCAGTAACTCATCTCAATGGCTGGCTACTGGAAGAAGTTCTACATGAAGGCATAAACTAGGAAATGCCAAAGCTGTACCATGTAAAAAACATTTGGATGTATAAACAATGGGCTGGATTCATGAAACCTCTGTGTAAGACTTAATATGTCTTACTCAGAGGTTGCAGTTGAACGGTATGACGTCAGCATGCCATGCATATGCATGAGGGCATGCTGAATCATACCCTAGGCTAACACGGTGCATGTAGGAAAGTAAGGGGCGTGTCCGAATGCCGAGTACTGCAAAGGGACACGCCCCCAGAAGAGTCAGAGGCCTGAAAGTAAACACCCACGAGCGAGTCCTTAGAAATGTCAAGGAATACAATACCACACATCCCCACAGACTAAACCCTACTGAAAAATGTGTAAAACGTAAAAATAGCAGTTTCATTTTTTTTTTTAATAATTTCAAAAATGTTTGCCCGCATTTGCGCTTGTTTGCGCAGGTATGCCCTTCGCTCAGCCACAGTTAGCAGACATTGAAAAGCATATAAGATCTACATATGCAAATTAAGCCAAGTAACAATAGCGTAGCGGTAGAGACATTGGCCAAAGAGGAGGTAGTCACGGTTCGAGCCCCATCAACATCATTCACCATTTTTATTTAAATAAGTATGAAACAATCCCCTGACATATATATATATATATATATATATATATATATATATATATATATATATATATATAAAACTATGATATAAGTAAAATGCAATGAAATGGGCCATGTATTTGTGAAGAAATCTGACAGAATAATTTATAAAAAAAGGATTATAGTTGCCCATAGCTGAGCAGCACTTTAACAAGCTGCATATGAGTGCCTGTAGGTAAGCAGCGCTTTAACAAGCTGCATATGAGTGCCCGGAGGTGAGCAGCACTTTAACAAGCTTAATATGAGTGCCCATAGCTCAGCAGCACTTCACCCAGTGTAATATGAGTGCTCATAGCTAAATAACGCGTTACCCAGTGTAAGCCATTTGCGAGGAGCTGCGCAGAGTGCCAACCAGCTCACTGGTGGGCAACATTGGGCAAGCTGTATCAAAGCTGCCTTTACACAGACACACCTCCTAGCCTGTCTAGACAGTAGTAAAATAAAAAAGCAATGCCAAGGGTCAAACTCGGGATACTGTGCACTATAGTCAACGTACTGACCCACTAAGCCATGACAGATGTACTGAGAAATACAGTATTAGCATGTATATAGGAATGAATGAAAATAGAACCATGACAAAGCAGGTTTGCTTTAAGCTGATAAATATCCAAAATGGCCAATCAGAGATAAGTGCGGGAAAACTGGCATATATAAGCCCCATAGGTGGGAATACACACTATAACTGATTGTGGTATCCATTTGCAGTCAGGATGGCAGGTGCAGGAGAGGAAAATCACTTTAGAGCACAAAGGTGGGGTGTTGAGGAGTCAAAATATATGGTTTGGCTCCTAGTCCATGATCATGAAGCACAACTCATGCAGGGCCAGGTTCAATGGGGAGCGTACAAGGCAGAGGTGTGGAACCGGTTGGCACATGATCTCACCAGTGCCACAGGCATTCCGAGGACTGGTGAACAGGTCCTTCACCACCATGTGGACCTGAAGCGACATAAGGAGGACCAACTGAACTGTTGGATCCAAGAGGCTCGCCAAATGCCCAATGCCCCACTACTAAGTATCCATGTAATTACGTATGTAAGAAATGCTGTCTTAGCCTATAGTATGGAGAGGTATGTTCCAATATTCCTTCATTTATATTACAGCTGCAGGTGTCTGTTCCGCAAATCTGCGAGCCTATACTGATAGGCTGCTGAGGTTGCGCCACCAGGCAGGTTAGTAATTATTTAGCTGGTATTGTTATAGAATATAAGTGAGACAGATTGTAAAAGAGTTCATTGTTGTAACCCAGTAATAAAGTTGAAATAAGCCTAGAATAAAGATTCTGCTAGCATTGTATGATTAGATAAGTGATGCAGCCTGGAAAAGAGTGTATTGCAATCCAGTAATAAAGATTAAACAAGTCTCAAATAGAGTTTCCACCTGTATTGTAATATCAGATAACTGCTTCAGCCTGAAAATGAGTGGTAATCAATCAACAAAGGATAGACAAGTGTCGAATACATCCTTGTAAATTCTGCCATATGAAATAAGTGAGTCAGCTGGAAAGGATTGTTGTAACCCAGTAATAAATGTTAATAAAGCCTAGAATTAAGTACCATTCTGAAATGTAAATATAAAATAAGTGAGAGAGTGTGAGAAAGACAGTTTGAAGCTACCAAGAAAGCTGTAATAAGTCTGGAATAAAGGTATACTGCAGTCACTACATAATATGAAATGAATGAGACAGCCACAACCAAAGAGTGTAATGTCTTAAATAAAGTACAGAACCTGGACTGTGTCCATCCCACAATTTGGATATGTTGCTGTACCCTTGCATTATGGAGATAGTATGGTTGTATGAAATGCTGAACATCCACAGTTGTCTAGACCCATATACATCAAATGTAGCAGGATGATGTACCTGAACACAGCCAGATATGAACATATATGAATAAAAATGGAATGTATATTAATGTAGCAGTAACATCCCCATCACCAACATTCCTAAGGTTACATACAGGAAACTGTACTAATACCTGTAGGGGATATATATCTGCATCTACTAGGAATGTACAGTATATGTATAGGTAGTGTAAGTTGTTAATGTAATATTTCTCCATCCTACCCTATTTTCACAAATGATGCCATTCCACACCAAACTGGGTATGTGTATTCACAATTAATTCCCATGGACATTTGTCCTGTTGGTTCATACATATCTGCATGCACATTGATGCATGTGCCCTGTTCACATATCCAAACCTGATGGCCTGTTGTCACCAATCAACCCTGCATGCTGTTGGAATGTGCACTGTTGTTCTAAATATGCATGTGTTATGCTTGCTGCTCAATGTTCAGAATTCATGGGTGTTTGGTTAATGGGAATACTGATGCATGCTGTTACAACTAATTTTGAATGGTGTTGTTTGTTATTAACCCAAAATGCCATAAAATACTGCTAAACATAGGACAACAGGGAAGGTGGGTTCCAGCGGACCCACCTCTCCCACCTCAGCTGGCGAGTGCACCTGGCACCAGTGCCCAGGCTGGGACCTCCTCCTCCAGTGGCCCTGTGCCACCATCGGGTGGAAGCGCTGCAGGGGATGGGGCTCGTTCCCCCTCTGCAAGCATGGCTGGAGGAGAGCCTCCACTCACCTTCCATAGGGTCCGGTCTGTGGTGTGTAGTGAGATCAGGTGTTCTGTGACTGATCCCCTACGCCAGCTCGAGGCGAGAGTGGCGCAACTCACGGGTGTGCCTGCCTGTCCTATCCAGCCCCCAGCATAGCCCCGGCCTGGGCTGTGAAGGCACAGTGGTAACTGCCCATGGGTGGGGATCTCAGTTCCACTGTTGCCATCTGTGGGCTCATGGGCTCGCAATATCCAAACATCCGTCCCCGTCAATTGTGTTTACCCCCCCACATGTGTCATACTCTGCTCCTGTATGCATCTTGTTTGTCTTGTCTGTTAATCTCCCCAACCTACCTCCCCAAATATACCTACTTCCTGTACCTCACTTTCCACTCTCACCTGAAAAAAAATTAAAAAAGGGCACTCTGTTCCCACAAAAAAATTACACCCCATACATAGCTGCCCAATTCGCACACATGTCAGCTGGACATGTAAACTGATAATTCTAATTGGCAGTACAAAATATTTTGTTGCCCTCACCCCTCTCTCAGGGGTGGAAGGTTTCAAATTTCACACTAAATTTCAAACATATGCACAGCTGTTGCTGATAAAGAAATGGGCAGCTATGTCCTTCCCTACATCCTTCCTGCACATCCCGAGCTTGTTTTCCTAATGTCCTACCCTCTTTGTGCCCCCTTTTTCACCACTTTCCTATTTCCCCATTTTCTTTTCTTTAAAAGAAAATAGCGCGGGTTTTAGCAGGAGTAAGCACTTTTAAGCAGTAGTCAGCGGGTGTGCGCTTGTGTGCGCTTAGCTAAGCGTAGATAAGCGTAGCTAAGCATCGCACAAACTCGCGCAAACCCACTTACAACTGCTTAAAAGTGCCTTAGTCACTCTGTATGACAAGGCCCTAGTACTGCTCAGCAGCAAAATAAAATACCCCTGTTAGTCACGAACCCCGGACCTTGGAAACACTAGTCTGCATGAATTACCACTGAGCCACAGCAGATATACAATAACTTGGTGCTGAAAGAAATATATCATGAAATACAAGGAGTGAATATAAAGGGAAAATAGGAAGGCCATTACACAAAGCTTGTTCTGTGTATCTTTACTGGCAATTCTTGTGGAATTGCATTACATTAGTGTGAGAAGAGAAACAGCCATGCTAGTAGGTAATAATGTTACAGTAGCATCTTACAACCCCCACACAGTATCAGAGCAGGATAAACACTGCCATATTTGAATAGGTAAGAGGCCAGACCTCCCAACTGTGACTGATTTACAAGGATGTCCCTGATTTGCAAACAACTGTTACCTGTGCCCCACTGACTCCCTGTGAAATGTACTAACAGTAGGCAGAAAGGTGTGGAATCCCACGTAATGGTAACTGTCAATAAGTTAAAGTAGACACTACTTGCATGTCAGAAATGGTGTAGTAATATATATGCTCAAAATACCCCACAGTCACAACTGCAGAATATCGGAAATATATCACGGGTGTATCCCACTGATATGTACCTTTCCCTGAGGCTGGTCAAATATATACCTGAGAGTATCTGAGGCCTGCAAGTGTCAGAAACACTCAGGCATATCAGCCTATCTGCTGTTACATACTCTGCGAATAGCTGTAGAATTACTTCCACAAGCATGCCCTTATGTAGGAGTACAACACAGAAATATC